>NW_021853596.1:830149-839755 GCF_003651465.1 Formica exsecta | reverse complement strand
TTCCCTGTCTATATTTTACAAGTATAAGGTAGAAAGGACCATACGCGTGGATAAGGATTACTTAATTAAGAACACGGCATGGCGATCGCCACTGTCGCGACTGGTCCTCGAAACACGACACGTTTATACGGATAGATTACTGTCAAGCTTTCTTACAAGCTTTCTAACTATGTAAGTAAGAAGGACCATGCACATCCGGCAGCCACATTTAACGCTAACCGTGTATCGTACCGAGGAGACTCGGGCCAACAGACGCGAACAGATTCGGTGATGAATACGTATAGATCCTCCCCTCCCTCCCCCCTCTCCCCCCGCCTTTCCTCTCCTTCAATCCTTGTCAATCTACATATCAGAATTTAATTTCACCACCCGGAAAACCAACCCTTCCGAGATCTCGTCTCGACGATCCCTCAGCGAAGGGATCGAAGTCGAAAAGACTTGTTAGATCGAATGCGAGAAAAAAAGGGTCTACTTTATCCCTAAAGTATAGCCAAGGATTTAAGGAGCTAGCTTTTGAATCCTTTCGCCCTTTCCTACCCTCCGACCTTACTCTCGTGATTCTTACAACCCGGAACTAATTCCTCTTTCCCCCTTCCCCCTCATTCGTCTTCTCATCTTTTCTTCCGACGCATCCTAGGTTTAGAAGAATATATTTGTATATTGTCAGTTATCACACGCTCTCTATTACCACACACTCTAATATACTCACTACTTACAATCTATAAATCTAATAATGATTCTTATTATTATTATTAAAAAAATACTGCTATTTCATATCACACACACATACACAGACACATATATACATCTTCGTAGAACGTAAATACGCCCTGTTAATGTTGTTGGATTGATCGCGCGCCACTTGTGAAAAAAAATATAAATTTTTTCGAAGAAGAAACACTGCGTGAATGTTTTGCGTTTTATATTTCTAAGTTTCTTCTAACTTATGATCATCGCCCAGAGTCGTGTTGTAAAAAAAAGAGTAGAGCTTACTTACACGTACACACACACACACACACACACACACATGCATACTTTTACAGCTTATTATTATTACATACTTCCGCATCGTTGTTGCATCGTTGTCACTTTCGGCGCCACGCACTGATCCTCTTTCCCCCTTCCCCCTCATTCGTCTTCTCATCTTTTCTTCCGACGCATCCTAGGTTTAGAAGAATATATTTGTATATTGTCAGTTATCACACGCTCTCTATTACCACACACTCTAATATACTCACTACTTACAATCTATAAATCTAATAATGATTCTTATTATTATTATTAAAAAAATACTGCTATTTCATATCACACACACATACACAGACACATATATACATCTTCGTAGAACGTAAATACGCCCTGTTAATGTTGTTGGATTGATCGCGCGCCACTTGTGAAAAAAAATATAAATTTTTTCGAAGAAGAAACACTGCGTGAATGTTTTGCGTTTTATATTTCTAAGTTTCTTCTAACTTATGATCATCGCCCAGAGTCGTGTTGTAAAAAAAAGAGTAGAGCTTACTTACACGTACGTACACACTCACACACACACACATGCATACTTTTACAGCTTATTATTATTACATACTTCCGCATCGTTGTTGCATCGTTGTCACTTTCGGCGCTCGGTTACCACGCACTGAGAGAAAAGAAGATTTTTAATTACGCTGAAGTTGCCTTAATTAATTAAGATGACTTAAATAATTTCCCGCAATTAGTTCGAACGTGAGAGCAATTCTGCTGTAGAGGAGTGACAATCGTGCTCGTTATTAATGTCGATTGTTCTCGTATGCAAAATATTTAATATATAAACTATTAGCTGTGCCAAGTAGTTTTTTTGTAAAAAAAAAAAAAAAGAATATAACGAAAAAGAAATAAAGATTATTGCTGCAAAAAACATGAAAGTATATAATCCATCTTTCGATAAATTCACCTGTTGGAGCGATGTCGCATCGTTGCAAAGAGACGCGGAGATCACGCAAGATACCGCGATTAATCCGTAGAAGAATAGCGATTTTTGCCTTAATAATGCGCGCGCAATTTTTTTTTCAACCGCAGTTTAATCTACAAACTAATCTGTGAACTTTTGCAATTTTCTCTCAGTGAGAAGTACGCTCTTTGAGTAGAGAAATTGTAGATTTTGAAAGGTACAGGCGCCACACAGGTGTAGGAAATCATGCAAAATGTATGATAATATGCGAGCAATGGGCGAATCATCGTCGTCTCATCGTCGTTGTTTATTTATTATGATGATTAATTTCATTATTCCCATTTCTCTATCGTCCATCGTCGCATTATATATGTGTTCAACGTCTCGTTGAAGTATATTTCTCGTCGCTATTATATATAAATTTATGTTACATAACGACGGCCGTGTGATTTCTATATAAGATTATATGTATATACATATATCTTTCATCGTCGCTTTTTACTTATTTATTTTAGCGTGTACGAATGATGACATTTGTCCTCTTGTATCCATTTCTTATACATAAATCTTAAATATGATTTATTTGCTCGTCAGAACACGAGATGTGTAATTAACATCTATAATCTAAGGTGTTTGAAAAAAAGAGTATAAAGATGCACAAAGTATAATTATGAATTTTATAAGAATGACGCTTTATATAAATAAAGCTAACGAGGGACCATCAAACTTAATATATCCATGTACAAAGATAGTGCATGCGCATTAAATTTATAATCTCTTATATGATATTTGATTATTCCTATAGAAGAGCAATTAGAGAACATCAATTACATATTTGTAAACATAACATTAAACTCGGTCGCCTGATCTTTTATATTTATTTATATACATAAGATTATACACATACACACATACGCATGCATGTATACAGAGTGTCCCATATTAAATGCTGTAGTAAAATATCTGGAAAACTGAACGATATAGGAAGAATAGTCACGATGAAGACCAAGACATTGAAGATCATGTGGCGAATTTAGAATATTAAGAGCGCGAATCACGCGCAAAAGTTTCTTGATTTTTTAACATAGATGAGATGTTTAACCCATTGTTATTACACATCCTCTATTCTTATTTTATACTCCCTTTTCAAGCACCCTAGAAGCAATCTAATCTTTAAATGGTACGGTAGAGATCGATGATCAGAAAAAAATTTGACCATTAAAATATTCGACTCTGCCATGCTATTTGAGGATTTAAGTCATATACGCGATTTTTGTAATTTGTTCAACGTGTATAAGTGATCTGAATCGATCACTAAGAAATGAATGTGAAAATTGGCAAGCTCTATTTTTTTCGGGTTGCATCATTCAATAGAATAAAATGCAATAAAATAAAATGTAGAGAGATAAATGGTATATAAATGTGATATATCTTCTTTAAATACTTTTGAATTAATTTTCCATGAAAGATAACACAAGTCGCTCTTTCACGATATGTATATAAAATAACTCTATACATCTCTCCAACACGTATAAAATATTAAATGAAATACTTTATAGATTCTACTTATTTAATTAACTTACTTATTATTGCGCGCAGATATACAAAAGACGCTCGTCTAGGGCAGATTTTATTCACTTCTACCTTGATTCTTACACAATATATTGAATCAAGTATTATTTTTAGCGATCAGATGTAGAGAGCAAACGTGAAAGGAAGAAAACAGGAGAGAAAGAGAAAGCGAGAGAGAGAGAGAGAGAGAGAGAGTGAGAGAGAGAGGAGTGAAAGAGAAAAAATGATTGAAAAAAACTGAGATTGAGAGAGGGATCGCGTGTACACTGCTCGTTTAGAGATTTGAGGAAAATCCATAATTGTGCCAAATCCTTATATGTGTCCCGTACTTAAAAAGAGAAATAATTTTAAAACTCCAGCGTTATATTATATTTCAGGCAAGAGAAACGAATTTATATGGAAACTGTGAGTCACCGAATATCTTTGTGCAACTATGCGAATTTTAAGTCAATACCGTTCGGAGTTCTTTACTGATTGATCTTTTTCATTCCTGTCTATATAGACAGGGCAATGCAATTCGGAAAATCCTCCGGCGAATCGTTAAGTCAACCTTACTTCAAATCAGACTTCGCAAACCTACCCAACGAGTTACGTTTCCATCAGACTCCCCATGTCTGATGAATCAAAATTTCAATAGCTTCGCAACTTAACAATAATTCACAGCTTTCATCGAGTCATGCCTTTCCTTGCGTTATTAAAACTATCAAACATTTGATATTTGAAAAAAAAAATTTGTTCTTTACTTTTAACTTCATCTATATTTGTCACGCATATACACGATGATTTGGCGATTCAGATTTTCCTTGACATTCACGTAAGGGCAATAAAACATATTGTACATTTTGTGAGTACAGTTGTATTGAATAAGTTGCATAAAAAAGACAGATTTTTTAGATATTGCACTGTCATATTTATTATTCTATAATAACGATCGATCGGCTCGACCGGATCGACCGCGCTCTCGAAACTACAATGTATAATGTATATCCTCGCCGATGTATTTCGGGAAGTCTCCCGTTTTTCTTTTTTTATAGCATTACGCGAGTGCCGTCGATCGGGCGACATACACATACACACACACATATACATACAAATTAATATTATTAATAATAAAAAAGGCAAACGCGTGCGCGAGACACGCATTGTTCTTTTCAATAAGAGAGGAAGACATGGTTTTCAGTGTGTTTTCACTACGATTGAATAAAACTCTCTATATTATTACATATAATATTATATTAATAATACGAGATATTATTACACTGTAATGTTTGTTTTTGGTTATTAAAGTGTGTATATAGCAATATATTCTAGAAACGGTCGCTCTCGTGTGCATTTTTTCACCAAACCTAAGAATTAAGAGACTTGAACCACTATTTTATATTATACATATATATATTCGACTCTTTTTTTTTTATTTGTTTCTACAGAGTCACGGCAAGTCTAAAAACAATGTCTGCATCATCTTTAATTTTAATGTTATTTAATCCTTTTTAGGCATTTCGCATGCCTATCTCATCTCTTTCTCCTCCTCTGTATCCAGTCGTTCAGTTCTTCCAAGTTTCTTGTTACAATTCTAAATATATTTGTTATTTATTATGATTAAAATAAACTAAGAATGAGCGGTGAAGAAATAATTTGGCTGTCGGGAAGTTAAAGAAATCGTTAGTTGAAATAAGGAACGGAGATTTACGAAAAGCAAGAGAGGAGTAGAGGTGCATATCTATAATCAAATATCGCAAATTTATTTAAAACTCATTAATTTAAATTGGAAGAAATGGAATGCTTTCCAGTATGTATTATATTACACTATTTTTCTGATTTTATCACATCATTATAATTACAATTAAAGATTATGAGTTATAAAGCAGTAAAAGTTCGTTTTTGTTTTTAATTATGCAGTCTTTTTCATCCTATTACTTTTGACACACACTTTTTATATTTATAAACTTATTAATTATAGTATAATTTTAGATATCATGTAAGAACTATAGTTTCTTAGAAGGCACAATCGATAAAGATTCACAGAAAGTAATGAATCGCGAAAAGCTATTTAGAAAATAATCTATGAGAATTGCAGTAATTGTTTCAAGATAGGAAACTAAGACAGCTTTAAAGAGCGTCTCTCAATGTATATTACATGGCAGAAAATCATGGAAACAGAAAAAAGATTAATAAAAAATTTGTATTATCAATAACGATGGTTGTCAAATCGAAACATTAAGCTCATATATCAAATCTACCATGATCTAATCTGCTTAACTTATTATGTATTATATAACATTATTATGTATCTAATTTCTTCCATCGTGTCCATTACATATTCAATTGTAATAAATAAAAGTCATGTATCCAAACTTAATCTTAGCATTAACAAAACTAATTGTGATCAATATTAAACCTTACTTGGTTTGAATTTTTTTCGCACACCATCATTAAGACCTTCTCTATTTCTTGCAAGTTCTATTGCGTAAAATTGAATTCGACTTGTCAATATGCTATTTTTTTCTTTATAATCTTCTGTGCAATCTGCCCTTAATAACGTACCGAAACTATAGTCCTCTACAACATCCTTAAACTGTTCGCAAAAGGATCTCCATTCTTCCTTTTGCTGTGGAGACTTGAACTCATCTTCATCTATCTTGTCCACTTTCATGTTAGGAAAATTCTCTCTAAATGCTTTATAGATGTTTTCATCATGAGGTGTAAGCCTTAAAAGCTTTGGATCAACTGAGCACAAAATCTGAAATATAATATCTCTTTCATTTTTATTCTTAATTTATTTGAATGCTTATATGTAATATTTACATTAAAATAAACTTCTGCATGTTCCATAGCTTTCATTGCCCACATTGCTTCCACGGACGGCTACAAGAATAATATGATTAGAAAGAAGAAAACGAGTCTATTTATTTTACATAACATTAATATAAAATAAATACACAAACAACTTATTTGTAATAGTATACTATATACTACTACTAAGCTATCTGTATAGTAAATGATTAATATTATTGATAGTAAATATTATCTGTGCATTCTACTTACATCATTGTCAAATTCTTCAGCGGGTCTGGACAATATACTAGAGCCAGCAATCAGTTGATCTGCCGTCTGTAATATGTATTTATTACAATATAATTACATGTTACAATAAGTATTTTTATAGAATATTATACACAATCATGTCCAAAAGTAGATACTCTTAAATATTTTTTATTTCTTAGTGTATATATGTATGTATGTATGTGTATATATATGTAGGTCAAAATAAATAACACAATACCAGTTTCTGCTAATTGTTTATGTAGTTGTTTGAACAACGCATCAAGAATATTTCATCTGTTTAGCAATTTTAACTTGATAATCCTTACAAATGCAATAATAAAATTTGGACTTATTTAACTTACTAAGTTCAGAGCATTTTAGAGAGCTGATTTACTACAATAAACAAAACTGGAATAACAACTAGAAACAAACAGAACATGAAAAATGGAACAAAGAATAGAGACAAAATTTCTAAAAATTAAAAAACACAATTTAACACACATATGCTTTGCTAATTTAAATCTGATTACAATTGATGGTATAAAAATAATATGTTTAATAAACACAATTATTGATAAAAAAAATCTTGAGAAAGTATACATACACATGGATTTATTAACTAGTTTTCAAAACTCATTCGAATAAAAACTAATTCATCATTTTTTAGAAATATGCTAATAAACAGAGTACCTAATCATTTTGGACATAATTGTAGACACCAAATAATTTTAAATAAAAATATAACTAGAGCAAAATTACTTCAATAAATAAATATTAATAATTGTTAAGCAGATTTTGATGAAATAAGATCGTCATAAATTTTAAGCAATAATCAATTATTCAATGACTTTTACAACTATTCACGTTATAATTACCATCATAAGTACAAATGTGAACAGCTAAAGCTAGATTATCGTTAAAAAAAAATACTACATAAAAAAAATAATTTACATACCACATTTCCTATTTGCGCCATTGCGTATTCGCAAAATAATTATAATATGAGAGATGCGTATGATATTATATGCTAATATGTATTATATACTGATTCATTTATATAGTGAAGTACAAAAGATGAAACTGAAGAAACTCGTGGTAGGTGGTAGCATCAAATACCATTAAACATGTATTTGCAAAAGAGAGTCTGTTCTATTCAACGTTACGAATGTTTCCAACCGTTTGATTGACCAATCAAGACAGAAGAAGCAGATAATTCTTTGCTTCGATTGGTCAATTAAGAAATGCGGTTAGGCCGGGTCTACAATAGGTATAGTAAGCCTTTAGCTTTAGCCTTCTATTCTAATTATTCCTCCTCGAATTATAGGGGGCCTAACTAATTAGAGCGAAGTAGAAATCATACGCAAAATCGATGCGCGCTAATTCGAGCTAACTTCGAATCATTGTCAGATTGTATACATATATTTACGTTTATGATCTAACCCTAAATACGTGAGACATTAACACGTTTTCTGAGCGTGAGCGGCATGTCGAAGATAGTAGAGTCCCTGAAGAGGTTGAATGTCGAGAATGGCGTGGGATCAACCGAACAAGACAATGAGAAGATTGGTGAGAAGGGCGAGTTGACATTATTAATGGAGGAGACGGTGTCACACGATCAGAACTACATCCTCTCTGTTTGTGGAACTCAAAGGCAAATCCTACATTTCCTTAGCATTTCATGTTAAATCTGCAACAAAAAGAATATAACACTTTTACTATTATATTTTTTTTTATCTGTATGTTATCTAGCAATATATATTTCATTTTCAACAGTTTTGGTTATTTTAATATACTTGTAATTTTAATATACTTGTTTAAATGTAGTTCTATAATTTTTCCTAAAAATATCAGTAACTTGAAACACTTAGTGAACTTTGACACTTACTTAGATTTGTATTAATTTGATTTTTAATCATGAATCATTGCTTGTTACATTACAGTGAACCAGAATTTAGGATTGGTGCAGCATTATCAGATCATTCATGTGTAATATATTCTGTTGGTGAGTCCTTAAACCGAGTGATTACGCTAGAACACAATCAAGCACCTATTATGGGAGTTAAGTTCAGTCTTACTTCCAGAAATATATTATATACCGCCACTAACGATGGACAAATCACAGCGTGTGATTTGCGTGCTAAAGGAAAGGTTGTCGCAGAATTTAAAGGTAACTATTAGCTTCAACAATCATAAATTGTAATTTTTCATTGTAAAAACTTTAACTATTGTAATATTCTTATATCCTAATATATATTTTAGATAGCACAGAGGATGGCAAAACAAAACCTTTGACCAGCTTTGATATTAGCTGTGATGACAGACTCATAGCTGGTGGAACAGAACACACAGGTGGAGATGCATTTATTTTGTTTTGGGATGTGAGATATAATGGTTCTAAAATGGAAAATAAAAACAATCTCCTTGGTGGATATTGGGAATCTCATATGGATGATATCACTTGTCTGAGTTTTCATTCTGTAAAGCAGAATGTCTTGGCATCTGGTAGTACAGATGGTCTGATGAATATATTTGATCTCACGCAGCCCTCTGAGGACTTGGCCTTAACATGCTCATTGAATACTGAATCATCAGTGGTGAGAGGAATATCTTCCACATTTTATGTAAAATAGAATATAGAGAAAATTCTTCATATTAATATCGATTTTTTTTTTTTTTAGGATAGACTAGGTTGGTTAACTGATGACTCTCTGTGGTGTACAACACATACACATACATTACAACTATGGGATTGCGAAGGTGCCAGTGCATATGCAACATTTATGCGAAATCACTTGGCTGTATCACAGGTTCGTATATTTTTCATTATAATTCCTTGTATATATATATTTTACTATCTCTATAATTTTCCTTGAAGAATAATCTCAAGATGGATTTTGTTCTTTGCAGAATGATGATCCTGATAGTTGCTATTTAGTGAGATTCCATGCCACAAACGCATTTGGACAACCATTTTTGCTAGCAGGTTCTAGTACAGCTAAAGGGTATTTATAGTTTATTGATAATTTATCATAGTATGCTTATGAAGAATATATATATAT
>NW_021853596.1:828338-830121 GCF_003651465.1 Formica exsecta | reverse complement strand
ATATTTGAATTTTTAAAAATATGTAGTTGATAATTTAGTTAAATTATTCCTACAAAAAATTATTCCAGGAAATAATTTCCTGATTGTTTCAAATAGTGTATTAACATATGTATCAAATCCATACAGTTGTAAAACATCTTTTCAGGGAGAATCTAAGATGCTTGAACATCATGAAGAATCGTCTGGAAACATGTCACGAGATTGTAGGAAATAAGCAAATAGTCCGGGATAGTTGGGTACATGAAAAAGTAAGTAGATTTAGAAGAAATTATATACTTTTCGCAACTTAAAAAATTATCGATGTGATTTCGTATTTTCGATTCTGCAGAGTAATTGTTTGGTGACAGTCGGCGAGGGAGGTATTATCAATGTATGGCGGCAAGCGGAAACGACGCAGCAAAATTCGCCCTGCAAGCTGTTGACTAAAATTAGCAACGGGAAAGCTCGCGATCATCACAGAACTAAACCCTATTAAACATACAAACGATTGGGAAAATGAAGATTGTTATATACGAAATTTTGTAAGAAATAAATGTACAATAAAATTAACAAAGCACGCCGATTGAAGAGTCATATAATTATACTATATATATTTATATTTCCCTCACATTCTTCTTTATTACAATAACAGTAGTATGTACATTTATAATAAATAGGTATATTATTTGTTTATGCGATTAATTATTCAACGGCGAGTCACACTTATATACTGATCAAAAAATGCAGCCATGGGTACCGTATAAATGCCAAGGAATGTAAATCACATGTAACCGCAAATATGTGGAATTAATTAGACGAAGAAGAAAAGAATGGGACAGACTTATGACATGGAAACGATTTCATTCCGCCATAGCGAGAAAAACGGAGCGTCGTATATGTCGACAATTATTATAAAAATCGTACCGAGCATTACTGGATAGAGAGTACTCTTGACCTGGAGAGTAATCAACTAAACCATGTTCAATAATAATAATAATAACAATCTATAGTAAATCTATCGTCAATACACTTTGTGTTTGAAAATCGTTAAAATTCTCGAAGATATCTTCATCGCTATGATCCATGAGCGTATCAATAAACAAACACACGCCCGCTTATTATACATTATTATGTAAATATTACATTAACGATTCAAAAGACGATCGCAGTATAGCGAGTATCACAATGATAACAATAGATATAGTTTTAGAGCGAAACGGTACAGTAGGTACAGAGTAAACGTACAAAAATACTTCCCATGAGCATCAGGGACGTAAAGATTCGCTAAAACGTGGAAAAAACCGCGTTACTATAATTTCATATATATATATTTCTATATCATTAAGGATATATATTGTACATATCCTTTTTTTCAAACTTTGCATCGCCATCCGCGTGACATTATCCTAGGAAAAAAAAGATAGAAAACGCCACGAGATAGGCGCGCATAGGCCGTCGCGCTAATCCTTAGCTGTTGCAGATTTGATTCTTCAATGCATGTCATCCCACGGGCGATTGCGTGTGACTTCGTTTATTTATTTATATTATTAAGGATAAATCACTTTTCTTAATCTCTTCTCACACCGAAAGACACAGAATTTAATTGCACACCACGTGATATCGTTAATTCGCTCTATGGAATCGTGGCTTTTGCCCCACGCAATTTTACACGATTGTGCGAAATGTTTTCTCGAATCGATTACAGACAAATTATACGTTTCAAATTAATTTCGAAAGTCGATTTGAAATTATGGCCTTTTGTTTTCTCTCTGGTGAGCGTTGAATTTATATATATATATATATA
>NW_021853596.1:807607-828290 GCF_003651465.1 Formica exsecta | reverse complement strand
TATATATGTCATCCCGCGATTTGAAGTCGAACATTCATCCGTGGCAGACACTGTAACAGCTAATCGCAATAATAGTCTGAGTTTGAGCTTTTATTTTAGCTCGTCATCGCAGTAGATAGTAAGTAATAATAGGTATAGATTCGTATATAATATATAAGTCATCGCTTATGTGTTTTTTTTTTTCTTTTCTTTTTCTCGCGTAATTCAGCATACCTTATGGAATACTTTTAAGATCTATTGTCACCACACGATTGATTGAGACGCGAGCAGCTGGTAGTATTATTACTTAAATTTTTTTAACGAGGTCAATTCATTAGTCGTTTTTTCTTATCGTCGATCTATTACAATGATCAATAATCAATCCTCTATCTAGCCTTCGTCAATTCGATCATATTGCATGCCAGTCTTATCTGTTAAGGAATGTATATTTACACAGCGTTATATAACTATGACCGTTTGTAAACCGAATAGTTTAGGAATTCATAATTCGGATGCGTATTGACAATCATCACAACAATGTGTTTTACGTATTAATGGAGTTGTCGCGTACAGAATTATCCTTTTCGAATTTGTGAGAGACGAGAATGATTTGATTCGATATGATAATCTTCGCTAAAGTAAATGCTAAATGCGCGTATTGTATCCTCTGCATTTTATATACAGGATAGTGAATCGGCGGCTCCGATGTACAGTATCTCGTATGATTAAAAAATTCTTATTTGAGACTTTTCTTCGTTGATAAGCATGATACATGTATAAATAAAATATGTCAGACAGTGCAGAATATAAGATTCCCGAAAAAACGCGAATTCGGGACGATGGGATATTCATCATTACGCGATTCTTGTACAACGAACTCTCCCAGTTTCCGTATTTCGCGTAGTTTCGTATAGACTTTAATCATCAATCTTAAGCAATGCAATAAATAGTGTAAAGTTTGTATAGACAATAATATAAGAAAAAGAACATTCTCAATAAAGAATAACAATATAATGGCAGTGAATAATCTCGAAACCAAATGCCAGATATGAATTCCTCCTTCTATTTTATTATATATATTCGTATTTCGGTATATCGTGTGCACTTAACAAATGGAATTATTTCTGCAGTAAATAATTTTAGTCAAAAATAAAATGCAGTATTAATTTCGATTTACGACAATGATTTGGCACACGTAACAATAGTAATGATAATAATTCATTATCGTTAAAAGTAGATTTTACTGCTTTAGCATTAAAATACTTTAATAGTTATGATATAAGAATAGCCATCGCTCTCTCGCATTCACAACAACATGCATTCACAGAGATAACTCAGATATGCGTGTATGCGTGAAAAGAAACACATACACACACAAGTACATTCTTCTTTTCATTCATAACCAATTGTATATACACACTCATGAAAAAGTATATATTTTATGTATATATATATGTACACATTCAATGTATATGTAACCGTAATATATATGTATTCATCTATCTTGCATGTTTCAGCAAGCAGCAACAGGTTTGCTTAAAAGATTCGTCTAAAATCTTGTGTTTCTAAAACTGTCAGTCGGCTTAATAACGTAACGAGCAAGACTTTAACAAGATCGGCTGATCTACTTTGCTACGCAATTAATACTTCTCTTTCTCTCTCTTTCTTCCTTTGTCTCGCGAGTATTTCTGACCATGATTACTCATAACTCTTAATAGAAATTGCATTTTATTCTTAACATATTTCTTTCGTCAAGGTAATTTCGTGAAATTTGACATAAAAATTATATTATTGCCATCAGTTGTAGCAGTTGGAACGTAATAATTATTATTTTACATCCTTCTCCCAACTATATCGAGGCTAAATACTCGCATTTATTCATGATAGTATCATCGTAGTGTGGGGATAGGATGAATTCTCATATTGCACTCAAGTATGACCTTATTAGATGTGAAATAAAGAACAGTATGTGCATCCTGTCGTAAGACGATCAAACCGTAGTGAGAAAAAAAGTGGGATACGAGAATGGACAATAGAAGAAAACGCGAAATGATAAATTACGATGAGTGACTTCAAAGGGTTGTATCCGCGAAGCACCGGATAAAGTATAGATTTCATTACCGCAAGAAATTTATGTCGAAAATCAAAAGGACTTGACGCGACTTCGGGACTGACCGTTCCGCGACTGGCTGCGCGGCGACGGTGTTGGCGTGGAGGTTGGCGTGGTTGTACCAGTAGCGGCGGCGGCGCGCGACGAACGCGATGAGTGCTTGCGACCGAATCGAAAGAATCGTCAGAAAAAGATCACCTCTTCCTCCAGCGGCTGCTGTTGTTGCTGTTGCGAGTGCTGTTCCGCGCCTCGCTGTTGTTGCTGTTGCTGCTGCGCATATGAGACTTCGGGCGGAGAGCGAGTGATTCGAAATGAACGATTCGACGAATACGTGTGACTCCCGCTGCCGATTCCGTGATGATGGCTATTTCCGAGCTCCGGCGAAGAGTACGCAGAACTAGTGACGATCGCCGGACTACTGCCCGTTCTAGAATGCCGATCTGGACTGTTATTACTCGCGGTACTGCTGCTTCTATCGATCGAGAAACATAATATAAAGCTTATTGTGGAATATCAACGTAATATAGATATGAAATGAGCCGATTCTACCTTGTATTGTTGTTACTCCCGCTGGCGAGCTTTAGCGGCAGTTGCTGTTTAACTGGCAGATTGCTCTGCACCTTTTGCTGATTTGTCGCGCTGATCAGATTCAGAGGGATGCGTTTGGCTTCAGATTGCGCTTTGCCGCGTGCGGTTTGCTGCATCGTTTCGGTGTTCTGCGTCAAGTGCGACAGATGAATCGAGCCGGTCGTGGAACTTCCGACCAACGTGACGCCCTGTCGTTCTAACGCCTCGAGTCGTCGATACAATTGATCCCGTTGCTGCGTCACATCCCGCTGCTCCGCGGCCAGTTGTTCTCTCTGGCGGGCCAGCTCTGCCCGTTCCTCCTCCAATTGGATTTTCTCCTGCTGAGAGGCGGCTCGAAACGCTGCTTTTTCTCGACAGAGCTGATCCTGCAGATTTCGCAACTCTTCCAACTGACGATTCGGATTCGGACGATTATTGGACGATTTACCCGTGCCGCCGTCTTTACACGCGACCAGTTGTGCCTGTAGACTATCGATCGTCGTCATCTGACTACTTATTATACAAAGCAACGTATAAACGTGATGAGACAAACGTATCGCCGCCCACTGCTGATCCTTGTTCGTCTCCAATTCTGAGCCTTCCTTCTCGTCGAGATTTTCTTTCGGTAACTCGCCGAGTTTCGGAACAGGAATTACGGTGTGCAATGCGTTCGGATCACGCAATGGGTGCCTCTCCTAAAAGCGCAATTAGAGTACTTAATGATTACATTTTCCTGTAACTATAATTATTATTTTTTGCTCTTTGTTTTCATATACCTTGTTGTGATCAAAACCGGCAAAAGTTTCGGCTCTTCGAGGCACACAAAGAGCCGGTGGAACGTAAGCTTCACTGTGACGTTCACCGGCGGAACTTAAGCTTCTCGATAAATTAGCGCCGCCCGCGCTAAACGACAACGAGCTAGCGAGACGTGTCGCTTCTTGCACGGCTACAAATACCTACGTTAAGAATAAAATTTATTTTTGATTGATTCATATTAACTAGATTAAAGATCCAATAAATGATTACAAAATATAATTTAGAATTAACATTAACCTCCTGCCATAATTGAGTGGTATCAGTCCTCTCGTTATGCACCAACCGAGTGTAATCGGCGACTTCCTTCTCAAGTTTCTCGATTCTCTCGTTGTCGCTCTCATTCCCGCTCCAAATGTTCGCCGCTTGTAAAAGTCGCATTTGCAAATTGATTTTCTCTTCAAATAGCAGCGCCTGCTCAGTATCTTTTTTTCGCAATTCGCCTGTAACCATAAATTTTTTATTTGCAAATATAATCGGCATACAAAATAATATTACAATAATATTAGAAGTTATGGAAAAAGTGAGAAAAAGTAGGACATACCAACAATTCTAAGTATGTGTGATTCTTTAGCTTTGGCGATACGTTGCTTCTCTTCGATAGAAACCAGCGAGATCGAGGAAGAGCGAATATCTCGCAATTCGTTACTATTTTCCATCAGCGCGTCGGCTTCGTTCTCGGACTCCTGCGGGCAAGCCTCGACTGCCGATCGAATAGCCCGTATCCATAGTTGTTTATCCTTTGGTTTCTGAATCTTCAGTTCAAACATCTCAGGTTCAGCCGGGTTGCTGCTTATCAGATAAATACTGGATTCCTGACGGGCTTTCTCGCGGACTAACAGCTTCTGCAGCGACACTATACCGGCTTTATTGTCAGGCACGAAGAACGCGTATTTCTGATCTCTCTCAGCCAAGAAAAACAATATGTCTGAGAGAACGACCACTACAATGGCAGTCATTTTGCCGCGACCTTGCATCAAGTATGCAGTGCCCTCAAACTTCAATATTCTGTTGATTATGTCTGACTTTTTAAATTTGGCACCACGATACGTAACGAATGATTTCGCATCAATCCTGTAGAAATGTTATCGTTTATAGTTTCGAAGAGATAAATGACGTTAAAGGAGAAAAGGAGTAAAAAGGAGAAAAAAATTTGAACTCACTTATTGTATATCTCTAATTTTCTATCTTCTCGTTCCTTATCGGCTACGCAGGCATCTACATCAGCTAAGATCTCCTTAACGAGGACCAGTGCTTTACGTAGATCTTCACCTTCGTCTTGCACAGTGCTGGTTTTAATAAGTGGCTCAATCAGCAATGGATATTTTGTCAAACGTTGAGTAACAAAAAGTATACACTCGGGTATACCTTTCTTTTTCAACAAGGGATTTGTCTAAGAACACAGAGATACACTATTTTAAACTGTACTGTTCACACTAGAATCCTACGTGAATTCGTTTGTGTTGCTTATTATTGTAACATACCTGACAGTGTCGTACAAAACGGGCGAAGCGAGGATCGTTACGCAGGTAATATTTGTATGCCTCGACAGCGTCCCGGTGACGACTACAAAACTCCCCGTACGCGCTCTTCATACGTTGCGCGTTATCACCTGAGAACTGCTCGACTAGAATGTCGACGATCGTGGAGACTACGGGATTGGCGCTCTGCCGCTTTCGCAGTTTTTGCAGAAATCGCAGATGAATGTCGATCAAATCCCGCAATCGGGGAAACATACGTTCGAGATCCGGCTGACCAAGACGAAAGTGCCGTCGCAGTCCCTCCGCGAAGATCTTTTCCATCGCGAGCAACACCAGGCAATGATGCTTTTCCGTGAGTACAAACTCATATATATGTTCCTGTCTCTTTACCTCGCGCTCACAATGATCGACGAGGCGCAGCGCAACGTTACGGCCGATTGCGGAGCTCCAGGAATCGGGTTCTTCCTTTCCCAAAGTTAGCTCGGGATCTATCTCCTCGAGATCACCCACGGTGAATTGATGAACGTCGTCACCAAAATCAAATTCTTCCCATCCGCTGAAAAAAAAATAAAAATTATTGTATTAGTTTTTTTTCATTGGTTTTCAGTTTTAATACAGCATTACGAGATATACCAGCAACATTGCTACTTTGATTAATACGTGGCCAAAGTTGATTATAATATCTATATAAAGGAAAAGAAAAAAAAGAAAAGACATTTACAAACCTGGGAAGATCACGATGCTGCCCGCTCTCGCCATCTTTTTCTTCGTTTATCGTTTGACTGAAAGAAAGACATAGCTTTGTTTCATAAAGCATTATATGTGATTAAAGAAAAAATCTTACTCTCCCCGTTAACAATGCATATAACGTTAGGTTGAATTCCAGCTTGAGAGATTCTTGAAATTAACGTATTGAGATGCCGGTTTTTTGTTAAAAAGACTGAAGAATATTACGCGTTACAAAACTGTCTTTCCAGTTTATTCTGGTGAGCCCCTATATAAATACAAACCTTATGTAAGACGATACTTAACATCTTCGTTTAAGCGTATGTGAATCTTCGTCCAATTCTCATTATTATATATATATATATATATATATATATATATATAATATCCGATATATTATTAAATTATACTGCATTGTTATAATATAATTATTGTTACTCATCGCAATACATAACCCCGATAAAGCTAACAAATTCAAGAGAAATTAAAATCTTTGATATTAAAAAGTGGATGACCTGCGAGAGCCTTTAAGTTCCTCCGAGTTCAGGTCGGGTAGGATACGCATCGTAAATACCACTTCCTTTTCCTCCGCTCCTATCATATCCTACGATTTGTGCTTAAGCTTCTCTAATTCATCGGGAACGCGGATTTACGTATGACGGGGAAATTCGAAGAACAGTATCCATTTTATGTACATTAGACCGTAAATCCCGACCCGACCTAAAACCCCTTGACAAATTATTGCAAAATCTGTCTATATGAATGTTCAAGTATGAAATCTCATGATGACATTGAGAAATGCGGGAACGATGAGGTAAAAAAATATGACAAAACTATCTGTGATTAACTAACTAACAAAGCTGAACTGGGTGTAAACTAAGTAAAAATGAAAAGAGAGATAGAAACTGTATGATAACACATGTCATGAACATGTATCTATTGTATGATATATATGTCTGATGTATATATATACATATATATAATTATCACGGAGAAAATACCTTATGGACTAACACACGTGAACTTACGCGCTAGAATTTAAGGCGAAGTTTACAACGAGAAGAGATAAAAGACAAAAAATATATATATCTCAATGTATGGACACAAATCATAGAAGAAGCAAGCACAAGATCAGAAGCACAGGCAGGGCAAAGATATGACGTTTCTTCCGACTATACAATACGAAAACTCGATTGCCGTTTGGACAGATTTGTGGACAATATGTGTATATGTGTAGGTGTGTGCGAGAAAAAAATCGAGGAACGAGACGCGCGCCTTTTTATCAGACGCGTGTAAGAATAACACACGAACAGAAACGCTTTCGGAACAGAATACAAGAGGAACACATCAGATATCAGAGACTTACTTGACTCCGAGCTTAGTAGCGACTCGCCGCCAAGGACTGTAGCTTGACATGGTTTTCTTGTGGCTGTTAATTTCCCTTTAATCGTCGTACAATCGATCGGTTTGCACGTGGTTGCACGAGAGGGAATGCACGGGAGAAGGAAAAAGCACATAACTGTATTAGGGCAACTTCATTTCGCCTGTGTTAGGCTGTTTTTTCCTCCATTTTCCTTGTTAATTTTTTTTCTTTTCGACTTTACGCGTCAATCTACCTATCTTAACGAACCGTTCCCCATACGCAAGCGATTTTTCTTTGTCAATAAATATCCTTGTATTCTTTTATCAAATGCGACATGACGTTGAAATTAAAATTAAGAAACTAAATAATCCTCAAAGCTACCAAGTCAATGTGCCATCGTCATTGCTTCACGTTGTCGTAGTAATTGTCGTAATTACGGATAATATCAATCGCTAATATTATTTCAAGTACAGCTTGTGTCATAATAAATCAAAAATTAGCTGAGGTAGTCTGAGCATGGTATTCTGTATAAGTAATACGTATAATATGTAAATAATATTATCAATCAAGATGTAGGCGACGCGAGGCTGAACGCGCTAAAGCTTGCCGTACTATTAATGTTGCTAAACTGCAAAATTAACGAAGAAATAATAAGCTTCTGAGCCAGCCAAAGCCTCGGAGTAACAAGCAGACGCACAATTCTTTTTTAGTTTAAGACTTTTCAAATATTTCACATATGTTATACTATCTACTACGTATATTAAATACAAAAGGAAAAAAATATTTTTATACTCAGTCAATAAAATTATTAAATATATTTTCGTTCCTAAAAATATATACGATGAAATAAAAATGAATCCTAATTTGCCAATTGAATTAAATACGCGATCCGAGTTACTCATTACTCGTTTCGCACAAGTATAAGAGGAGTTTATTACAAACTCCGAGCTTAGGCTCAGCGCCATGCCATTTGCGTGCGAATCTTGAACCACAGATACGCAGATCCAATGCAAAAGATGTATAATTTTCGTCGATGAAACTTATATTACCTTCCGCTTCCGGATGACGCTGGTAGAGGCAACGACGTCGTGGAACCACGTTTGTTAATGCTGCTGTTACTTGAAATTGTGGAAACACTCGACAAAGATTTTGACGCGGATTTGCTGGAGTGATGTTTAGACTTGACGCATTCCAGCATCAATTGATCCTTGCATCCTTGACTTTGATGAACCGATGCTCCGCAATCTGATTTGATAAAACAACAATTTATTAAAATATAATTCTACAAAAGTTAATTATTCACAAAAGGCGAGATAATCGCGTCTGATATAAATAGTTTTCTTACTATCGCAATGAAGGAGCGGCTTATTCGTCGAATGTTTCATACAAACATCACATAGTAAGCTTCCTTGAGATCCCACTGTCATCGTTACCCACAAATGTTGCTGCTGATTGGTTTTTTTCCCGCTTTTATCCTGGAATGACATTTTAGCATGGTTGATTCGTCAAAAACGTCTTTATTAGATATATTGCATAATTGCAATTTAGTTATCGTTTTACCTTCTTTTTACGAAAGAAGATGGAGCCGCGCTTTCTTCTAGTCTTTTCGGAATGATGATCATCGTATGCAGTACTACTGAAAAAATCAGCATAAATGTCGACATTGTTCAATTTCAAATAAGACATTTAAAATTATATCTTGTGTGATCAGCAGTGCAACTATAAAAGCGTTTTGATCTAATCACAGCTTATTATGAGATATAAAAGTATGTATGTATATGTGTAGCCTCGGTGCAATCAAAGCTATGTGTTTAAAAAGATATGTGTAGCATGCACAAGCTATGTGTGATATAGCAATTTTTGTAGATTGGCATTTAAAAGATTCAATAATTTTCGTTTAATGAGTCTTAAGTGACATTAAACTGCCATAATTACGAAGCAAATTGTAAATAGAATAAGCCTAACATTTTTTATAGAGTAAGTCCGGAAAATTTTCGGTAGCACCTCGTATATACGAGGTCTGATCAAAAAATATCCGATCTTATTTTTTTTTTTTGCGTCGATCAGCTGCAGCTCGGTATCAGACTTTGTATATATATACACGATATATGTCTCATTTTAAAATAACAAATGTATTTAGATTCATCTATGTTTGCAGTTGTAATATAACTACAGACTCTCTTTCTATTTGTGGCTGACAAAATTGATCGATTGGCGGCAAACCGGCGTACAAACCATTTCCATCAGAGATATTAAAAATATATTTGCAATATCATAAATAATGTTATTGAATATATATGAAGATTTCAGGCATCAAGTTTTACTCACTCGGTCAAAAGCTCGTCAAGGGATATCTGGACACTTGGAGTGCCCTCTCGGTCTTCGTGGAATTCGTGGCTGTGTGTTGTATGAAGATCCTCGGTTTCTGTCTCACTCCCGCTACCCTTTTCGTTTCTTTCATGACGGCTGTTTCATGCAGGATTGTTATAGCAAATTTTCAAGTACAAACACAAACTAAGCAACTATCGTGTAAAATAAAATATTATAATCGACATATTCTTCGATACTATATTACAGAAGAGCACATCGATATAATATTTTAAATAGCAAACTGCTTGCGTTTAAGAAAAATGATTACACGATTGGCAAATAATGAGAAAGAGAGAGAAAGAGAGAAAGAAAGAGAAGTATACTATTACTATTATTATTTTCAGTAATAATACTAGTATACTATTACTATTATTACTTTCAATAATGGATATACATATGTTTTATTTATTATTTTAGTCTCTCGTGTAGATAATGAAAGTTTCAAGATATTAATTATATTAATAAATAAATAATAGCAGACAGACTGGTATGACGTTTTCTTGCGTTCATGTTTCATGTAGCTTATGATACAACGACACGCGAGCAGTCATGCTAAAAGATCTACATAATGCAGAATGTTTTAAGCATTCATGAATGTAGACATCTCTCAAAAAGAGAGAGAAACAGAGACATCCCCATTTTACTAGTTTAAAAAAATTCATGCACGGACACATGTCTGTGTTTATTTTAGAAATAAGTTTCTACTTGTGCAAAAAATTGAAAATCTTAAAAAAAAAAAAAAGTAGAGAAAAAAGTGAAACAAGATGTAAATATATGCGCGTGAAAATATATGACACACGAGTACCTACGCACGCATGAAATGTGTGCATATAGCTTTTTGTGCGTTAATTTATAATAAGATCGCAAGCTAGATTACGATTGTTCGAAAGAACTTAAACGTTGTTCTTGTTTAAGAGAGACATGATCTTTAATCATAGAAAATGTATGTAATTTCTAAGATGTTTCTTTATCATTGATCTAGCTGTACGATCTTCATCTATTCGCATAACATACTTACGCTGCAAGTGAAGGCGTCGTCCGAGTTCCGGTTTCGGCTAAATGTGCGTGAACCTGCGGTGTAACGATCGAGGGCGTCGATATGGATTTCTGAAGAGGTAAACGCGAACCAGTCAGCCCTGGCATTAAACTGCTACTTTCTGCTAACCTCTGACTATCCCTCTTTATGACTATCTTCTGATATTCACTCTGTCAAAGAAAAATTCGCTATGTAGTATGCCTGTGCAGGAGAAAGAGGGAATCGCGTCCCTCGAAGAAGGATCTCTGAAATTTACCTGTACAAGATCAGCTTCGTTCAGCGAGTGAGTGCTCGTTTGTGACCTGCATGCCCGATTGCCTACGCTTACCGGTCCAGCACACGATTTCCCATCTAATTCTAGCTCGTTTTCGCTGTCTAGGCTACTTAAACTAATGCTGCGTTGTCGCTGAAACGAGTAAATGGGGTACGTTGTGATTGTGTGGCGAGCATTAGAGCGGCGGCTGCGGCGGGAAGCGTATAATGCGCAAGCGACCAGAGCCAGCCATGCCACCATCATAAAGCGAGAGTATCAAGAATGACCGGGCATTTGAGACCGATATAATTTCGACGAGTTCAGATCTCGATGCTACGCAGAACACGCGCGCAAAAATGAGATATTTTTATATCCTTTATATTTCTTAAATAATACAAAAAAAAATACAAAAATGCGCATAGCATTACATAAAGGTAATGACAAAATATTCTTTTGCGTAGCATCAAAATCCTGCGGCATCGAAACTTGAACTCACCGAGATCGGATCGTGCCCTGGTTTCAACAAGTAACGGACGATATTAACCATATTTTGGGCCTGCAGATGATTTTGCCCAGAGTATCGGCGGTTACCGCGTCGACTCTCTTCCAGATCCTCCAGATCCCCGGTCCAGCTGCGTCGCCTGTCTATACCCTGCGACTGTTGCGTGCGAGCGCGACCGCTTGCCGACGGGAAATGCGTCGGGGAACTGTTGGTAGAGCAATTGGCAAGGAAGAGGTCTGGATCGGAGCCAGTGTCATGGTGATGATTGTTACCGGAACGAGATACCAGCTCGGCGGTGATCAGTGGACACAGGGACGGGCAGGAGGAAGTCAATCTCTGCGGAGCGTCGGAGTTGTTGGACACGCGAATGTGGTACCCCAAAGTGCCCAACGTAAGGTCTCGCATACGCTGAATGCAATCGTGGATCTCGTGCAGCTGCTGCAAGTTCTCCTCTGTGAAAAAACAAATCGTATTGCTCGCGTTACATCATATTGAATTAAGAATACTTAATTGTAATTCAGAAAAAGGGATAACCAAAGCTCTATTAAATTTTACATCTTTTATTTCTACAGTTTATAAGTCGATTGTATTTGTTTTTTAATATAAATTAAAATTGTGTAACTTGTCAAATATTTAATAAATAAAACAACTATTATAGCTAGATGCATCAAATTTCAATTTTATATTCTTGCATCTACCTATCTTAACGAACCGTTCCCCATACGCAAGCGATTTTTCTTTGTCAATAAATATCCTTGTATTCTTTTATCAAATGCGACATGACGTTGAAATTAAAATTAAGAAACTAAATAATCCTCAAAGCTACCAAGTCAATGTGCCATCGTCATTGCTTCACGTTGTCGTAGTAATTGTCGTAATTACGGATAATATCAATCGCTAATATTATTTCAAGTACAGCTTGTGTCATAATAAACCAAAAATTAGCTGAGGTAGTCTGAGCATGGTATTCTGTATAAGTAATACGTATAATATGTAAATAATATTATCAATCAAGATGTAGGCGACGCGAGGCTGAACGCGCTAAAGCTTGCCGTACTATTAATGTTGCTAAACTGCAAAATTAACGAAGAAATAATAAGCTTCTGAGCCAGCCAAAGCCTCGGAGTAACAAGCAGACGCACAATTCTTTTTTAGTTTAAGACTTTTCAAATATTTCACATATGTTATACTATCTACTACGTATATTAAATACAAAAGGAAAAAAATATTTTTATACTCAGTCAATAAAATTATTAAATATATTTTCGTTCCTAAAAATATATACGATGAAATAAAAATGAATCCTAATTTGCCAATTGAATTAAATACGCGATCCGAGTTACTCATTACTCGTTTCGCACAAGTATAAGAGGAGTTTATTACAAACTCCGAGCTTAGGCTCAGCGCCATGCCATTTGCGTGCGAATCTTGAACCACAGATACGCAGATCCAATGCAAAAGATGTATAATTTTCGTCGATGAAACTTATATTACCTTCCGCTTCCGGATGACGCTGGTAGAGGCAACGACGTCGTGGAACCACGTTTGTTAATGCTGCTGTTACTTGAAATTGTGGAAACACTCGACAAAGATTTTGACGCGGATTTGCTGGAGTGATGTTTAGACTTGACGCATTCCAGCATCAATTGATCCTTGCATCCTTGACTTTGATGAACCGATGCTCCGCAATCTGATTTGATAAAACAATTTATTAAAATATAATTCTACAAAAGTTAATTATTCACAAAAGGCGAGATAATCGCGTCTGATATAAATAGTTTTCTTACTATCGCAATGAAGGAGCGGCTTATTCGTCGAATGTTTCATACAAACATCACATAGTAAGCTTCCTTGAGATCCCACTGTCATCGTTACCCACAAATGTTGCTGCTGATTGGTTTTTTTCCCGCTTTTATCCTGGAATGACATTTTAGCATGGTTGATTCGTCAAAAACGTCTTTATTAGATATATTGCATAATTGCAATTTAGTTATCGTTTTACCTTCTTTTTACGAAAGAAGATGGAGCCGCGCTTTCTTCTAGTCTTTTCGGAATGATGATCATCGTATGCAGTACTACTGAAAAAATCAGCATAAATGTCGACATTGTTCAATTTCAAATAAGACATTTAAAATTATATCTTGTGTGATCAGCAGTGCAACTATAAAAGCGTTTTGATCTAATCACAGCTTATTATGAGATATAAAAGTATGTATGTATATGTGTAGCCTCGGTGCAATCAAAGCTATGTGTTTAAAAAGATATGTGTAGCATGCACAAGCTATGTGTGATATAGCAATTTTTGTAGATTGGCATTTAAAAGATTCAATAATTTTCGTTTAATGAGTCTTAAGTGACATTAAACTGCCATAATTACGAAGCAAATTGTAAATAGAATAAGCCTAACATTTTTTATAGAGTAAGTCCGGAAAATTTTCGGTAGCACCTCGTATATACGAGGTCTGATCAAAAAATATCCGATCTTATTTTTTTTTTTTGCGTCGATCAGCTGCAGCTCGGTATCAGACTTTGTATATATATACACGATATATGTCTCATTTTAAAATAACAAATGTATTTAGATTCATCTATGTTTGCAGTTGTAATATAACTACAGACTCTCTTTCTATTTGTGGCTGACAAAATTGATCGATTGGCGGCAAACCGGCGTACAAACCATTTCCATCAGAGATATTAAAAATATATTTGCAATATCATAAATAATGTTATTGAATATATATGAAGATTTCAGGCATCAAGTTTTACTCACTCGGTCAAAAGCTCGTCAAGGGATATCTGGACACTTGGAGTGCCCTCTCGGTCTTCGTGGAATTCGTGGCTGTGTGTTGTATGAAGATCCTCGGTTTCTGTCTCACTCCCGCTACCCTTTTCGTTTCTTTCATGACGGCTGTTTCATGCAGGATTGTTATAGCAAATTTTCAAGTACAAACACAAACTAAGCAACTATCGTGTAAAATAAAATATTATAATCGACATATTCTTCGATACTATATTACAGAAGAGCACATCGATATAATATTTTAAATAGCAAACTGCTTGCGTTTAAGAAAAATGATTACACGATTGGCAAATAATGAGAAAGAGAGAGAAAGAGAGAAAGAAAGAGAAGTATACTATTACTATTATTATTTTCAGTAATAATACTAGTATACTATTACTATTATTACTTTCAATAATGGATATACATATGTTTTATTTATTATTTTAGTCTCTCGTGTAGATAATGAAAGTTTCAAGATATTAATTATATTAATAAATAAATAATAGCAGACAGACTGGTATGACGTTTTCTTGCGTTCATGTTTCATGTAGCTTATGATACAACGACACGCGAGCAGTCATGCTAAAAGATCTACATAATGCAGAATGTTTTAAGCATTCATGAATGTAGACATCTCTCAAAAAGAGAGAGAAACAGAGACATCCCCATTTTACTAGTTTAAAAAAATTCATGCACGGACACATGTCTGTGTTTATTTTAGAAATAAGTTTCTACTTGTGCAAAAAATTGAAAATCTTAAAAAAAAAAAAAAGTAGAGAAAAAAGTGAAACAAGATGTAAATATATGCGCGTGAAAATATATGACACACGAGTACCTACGCACGCATGAAATGTGTGCATATAGCTTTTTGTGCGTTAATTTATAATAAGATCGCAAGCTAGATTACGATTGTTCGAAAGAACTTAAACGTTGTTCTTGTTTAAGAGAGACATGATCTTTAATCATAGAAAATGTATGTAATTTCTAAGATGTTTCTTTATCATTGATCTAGCTGTACGATCTTCATCTATTCGCATAACATACTTACGCTGCAAGTGAAGGCGTCGTCCGAGTTCCGGTTTCGGCTAAATGTGCGTGAACCTGCGGTGTAACGATCGAGGGCGTCGATATGGATTTCTGAAGAGGTAAACGCGAACCAGTCAGCCCTGGCATTAAACTGCTACTTTCTGCTAACCTCTGACTATCCCTCTTTATGACTATCTTCTGATATTCACTCTGTCAAAGAAAAATTCGCTATGTAGTATGCCTGTGCAGGAGAAAGAGGGAATCGCGTCCCTCGAAGAAGGATCTCTGAAATTTACCTGTACAAGATCAGCTTCGTTCAGCGAGTGAGTGCTCGTTTGTGACCTGCATGCCCGATTGCCTACGCTTACCGGTCCAGCACACGATTTCCCATCTAATTCTAGCTCGTTTTCGCTGTCTAGGCTACTTAAACTAATGCTGCGTTGTCGCTGAAACGAGTAAATGGGGTACGTTGTGATTGTGTGGCGAGCATTAGAGCGGCGGCTGCGGCGGGAAGCGTATAATGCGCAAGCGACCAGAGCCAGCCATGCCACCATCATAAAGCGAGAGTATCAAGAATGACCGGGCATTTGAGACCGATATAATTTCGACGAGTTCAGATCTCGATGCTACGCAGAACACGCGCGCAAAAATGAGATATTTTTATATCCTTTATATTTCTTAAATAATACAAAAAAAAAATACAAAAATGCGCATAGCATTACATAAAGGTAATGACAAAATATTCTTTTGCGTAGCATCAAAATCCTGCGGCATCGAAACTTGAACTCACCGAGATCGGATCGTGCCCTGGTTTCAACAAGTAACGGACGATATTAACCATATTTTGGGCCTGCAGATGATTTTGCCCAGAGTATCGGCGGTTACCGCGTCGACTCTCTTCCAGATCCTCCAGATCCCCGGTCCAGCTGCGTCGCCTGTCTATACCCTGCGACTGTTGCGTGCGAGCGCGACCGCTTGCCGACGGGAAATGCGTCGGGGAACTGTTGGTAGAGCAATTGGCAAGGAAGAGGTCTGGATCGGAGCCAGTGTCATGGTGATGATTGTTACCGGAACGAGATACCAGCTCGGCGGTGATCAGTGGACACAGGGACGGGCAGGAGGAAGTCAATCTCTGCGGAGCGTCGGAGTTGTTGGACACGCGAATGTGGTACCCCAAAGTGCCCAACGTAAGGTCTCGCATACGCTGAATGCAATCGTGGATCTCGTGCAGCTGCTGCAAGTTCTCCTCTGTGAAAAAACAAATCGTATTGCTCGCGTTACATCATATTGAATTAAGAATACTTAATTGTAATTCAGAAAAAGGGATAACCAAAGCTCTATTAAATTTTACATCTTTTATTTCTACAGTTTATAAGTCGATTGTATTTGTTTTTTAATATAAATTAAAATTGTGTAACTTGTCAAATATTTAATAAATAAAACAACTATTATAGCTAGATGCATCAAATTTCAATTTTATATTCTTGCATTTGCCATCTGCTAAAGCTTGTGAAACATTACCTAAGACCGGATAGTTCTTGGCCAGACCGGGTGAGTGCGGGGTGACGCTAATGATGGGTACCAGAGGATTAGGCTGGCTTTGTATATTAGTGCCGAGTGCGAGCAACGGGTGTTGCTGTTGCTGCCGCTGGTGCTGCTGTTCCTCGCCGCTCTCGGACATGACGATCGACGCTTTGTCTTTGGTGATGTAGCCAATTTCCGTGACTATGCCGCCGTGCAGACTCAGGCCGCGCAGATCTCCATTAATGATAGGCGGCACGCGATCGCAGTCGGAGTGCGATGAGCCAAGGTAATCGGTTATTACATCCTCCTCGCTATCCTCGCCGCTGTTCGGACACTCGTCTGCAAGCATACACGACATTCCTGTCTGACAAGTGTATCTTCAAGATCGGCAAACAATATCGTCGCCATCGTCCCTGTATTAACTGTGTTAATTTGACAAGACCGTGCTACCAGGAAGAACTGGGCTCTACTACCAAACTCCTCCGTTCTATTTCAGGACATTAGTGTGCGCAACGAGAGACACGAGTGTTAGGTTTTTCGTCGCTCGATAGTGAAAGCGCGCGGTGGGGTGAAGGGATGGTGTAAAAAGAGCAAAGTAGTTTATTGGCGCGATGCATACGACGAGTCGTGTGTAATCGGAGGGAGAGTTCCAAAGCGCGATACCGGAAAACCGATATCTAAACGTCGTCCTCCTCGCGCCACCTCACTATTGACTCACTGGGGCTTGGGAACAAACGAGCGACTCTGCGACAATCGCGTCGGCCCCCGCGACGGCGTCATCTCCACGGACTCCGGCTCCACTCTCTCTCTCTCTTTCTCTCTTGGATACCGCATAAAGGCATATTCAATGGAAATCAGGTCAAATCTCGTATTCCGCCAACGACAATTTGCGTCTCTCTTAAGTAAGCGGATAACGTAACATTGCCCTCTTGAAGATTTTCCTTTCGATATGTTTTATCGAAACAAGCTCTCTCTTTCTATTCGAGTTGATAATATCGTCAAGTACACTAAGGTCAAACCAAATACCGAATCGGGCAACCGCACGCGAGTGTTGAATTTTAAAGATCTCACGATTTCACAGCGCCGTAGAAATCGATGAAACGACATCAGTTCATTAGTTGCTTATTCTCAAACTGCACGCGGTTCGAACAACCTCTTGCATTACCTCGTCTGTGAGAAACAACCCAGAGAATCGTAACTTAACGCGTCACATGGTAAGGATAAGGTAAGGTACAACTACAAGATTCGATTCAACTTGTGCCGCAGCCGCCGCAGCTCTTAATTTTGACGTAAGCAGGATCTATGCGGAATCTATCTATAATTCCGGCGACGCGTTAATAATGTCGACGTTTTTTACACGCGCTGCCCATACTGCCAATTGTAGTTCGCGTAGGATTTCTCACGGATCTCTCTGCTCTCTCTCTCTTTATCGTAGGCTGTACAGGCCCCGAGTATTTTGTGTATTTTCCCAGGAGAGGTCCTTTCTCCTCGATCTTCTCTAGCAATATATAATCGCGACGACGGATTTCATCGCCGTCATCTGACGAAAACCTTGGGACGGATGTGCGCGAGATAATAGCGTACCGTGGCCGGAGCGACTTTTCCGGGTGGAAAGGGGCTGACAGACTGTTGCTTTTCCCCCTGTGTAGCTCCCGGAGCGCGAATTGATCCACTGGTCCGTGCGCACCACCCCGCCGTCTCCGTGCACCCCTGCGACCCTACAACTCGCCGCCGCCAACCTTCAACTCGCGTTTCCTTTACCACCACCACCTCTATTGGCATCAGCGCAGCGGCATGTTTGTTAGATTTGTATCTTTCCATCTCTTGCGAAGTGTGGCCCGATACGAATCTTCAACTTCCATCCACCTCTGGATATCTCCGCGGCTTTTCACGTCCTCCCGCAGATAATAATCTTTCAGCTTTTGGAAATTTTATCAGGGCAATTTCATCGTCTTCTTTGGAAGCTCTATTAAGAGATGTAAAACGCTCTAAATATCTTTATGAATAAACTAATAATTTCATCAATATCGATCAACTTGGATTCAAGTTCAAATCTATGTCCGTTTCTCACTTTCTGCAAATAGAATTATAAAGAGACGAAGAGAGAGAATTATAGTTGAAGGTTACGACCGATTGATATTAGTGAATTAGAGAATTCCTCGTTAAAATTTTATTAAAATAAAATCTGTTGGGAAATAACTTTTTTCTCTTTGTTTGTAATATCGAAATTTTAATAATAGTTTGTAATATTGAAATTTTAATAATAGTTTGTAATATTGAAATTTTAATTTAAAGTTAAAGCTCTTCAATCTTTAATTATTTATAACTTATAAGTTAAAATTTATAAGAACTGAGATGCTTTGATATTGAAGCGATTTTATATATATATATGCATGCATGTTATATAAGAATTTTTGTATCGTAATTTTTAAACATGTTCTAAAATGTTTTTGAAATTAAATCTCATATATGATATTAAGACTGATATTATGAGAACTATTATCTAGTAGGCTCTTTTTGCATTCATATTCTATGTTTATCTAATGTGTGTGTGTGTGTGTATGTGTGTGTGTTTCGTTTAAACTTTAATATTGTTTTAAAAAAGATACGCGATTTCCGAAATATTACGTGCAAATCTATCCATATAAATTTATAAATTATAAGCGATAAAACTGTATGAAAATTGCTATTATTATTAATTATTATTATTATATATTATTTTATTAATTTTAGTCATTAAAAAATTATTTGCCGATAATCCCAATTTTGCTTTACATATATATTTTATGAGAACTATTATCTAGTAGGCTCTTTTTGCATTCATATTCTATGTTTATCTAAATGCGAGATATAAGAAAGAAGAAAGAGAAAGAGAGACATGTATCTTGCATTTCTAAACGCATTAAATAACTAAATACTTGTAACTTTACCTCACAATAAAACTCTCCACCTGTTCCAATATTCATATCTTCAATACAGCATATTTCTTCATGTGATAGTTCTCTATCAATTCGTCGCAAAAAGGTTTCGCCGCAGTAGTAACAAATATCGACGATACAAACAACAACCCTTCGACAACGGCATCCGTTACCAGGAATGTTCTGAGAGCAAGAGAGAGAGAGAGAAACAGATGCAATTGTGTTACTCCAGTTGGCATTTGAATGTAGGCCGCGGTGACTCCGACTTGGTATTATCAGCATTATTAAATATTCTGGTAGTAATGATTTTCGCTGGGGTAGCCCGTAACGATCGGCCCCCCTTCGTCGTGAGAGAAAGAGAGAGAACTCCTCTCGGCGACGAGAGCGTCGGATCGCCAGTATTCAATACAGCGATACTTATTGGCTTGCACGTGGAGGGAAGCCTTTTAGCGCTCGCATGGTAATTATCTTGTAGATGACGATACGAAATTCCACATTTGCGCTAAGAAATAATAACTGGGGTACTCGAATTTTTCCCATTCTGAAAAAAGTTTTGGTATCTCGTAGCTTTTAAATGATATTATAAACAGATATATAGGCTAAGATTAAGATTAATATCATCTTCTGATTTTTCTTCTTCCTCTCATAAAAGATAATTGATTGCTCTGCAGAAAAATTAACTGTATTATTTTCGTTGTAGTGTACACATTAAACGCAAAGCTGATATTAATTAATTTTTAGATACTCGTGGAATGGAATTTTCATAATAAAATATCGCAGTAAGCGTTTTACCGCACCGTTTAGCGTTAATTTCGTCGCTTTAACGAACGAGTTAAACACAGGCGAAAATTTACAGATTAGGTTCCTCCAATAGAATGTCTTGTGCTCGTGCAGAGGCATAATACGGATATAATATAAACGTAATAAAAAAAAGAAACTTCTGCAGTTATGCTTTAAGTGATTTTTAAAATATTTCAAAAGAAAAAAACTCTTAAGATCAAAAAGCATGCTGAGATTAGTGATCTGTAAATGTAAATATAATTTAATATTAAAAAAACCATTTTAAAAAATAATTTTTCTATTGAAATTATATGTGTGTATACACATATGTATATAATATAATACGGATTAAATTTCAATATTACAAACAAAGAGAAAAAGTTATTTTCTTAATAAAATTATCTTATCTTATTGTTAATAAAATTTTAATATAAAATTCTTTAATTCACAAAT
>NW_021853596.1:805929-806483 GCF_003651465.1 Formica exsecta | reverse complement strand
TATATATATATGTATATGAGAATATTTATGTGACGTTATAAAAAATATAATATAAAACTAATATATACTCTGTATATATATAAAATATTTTCTCAAATATTTTCTAGAATGTAGAGAAAGTGTGTATATATGTTGCTTCTCTACTTGATTCACATGGTATTGATTACCTCAAGAATATTCTTTTGTTTCTGTTCTGACATAAATAGTAATGATACATATATGCACCAAACATATCAGGGTTGCTGCTGTGCGAAATGCATCTTATTCCAATATATACATACATACTGGCACATTCATTTCTTCTAAGATCAGAAGATTCTATATAGTATTCATTTATACTTTTCAAAAACAATACATAACTAATACTTTTTTTATTTACAAAAATTCCTTATTCAATAGCAAATCATTCCAATAAGAAATATTGCACATACAATGTTATATTTTAAAACTATGATGTAATCATTGCTAGATTATTCTTATCAGTCTTTAAAATATAAACTCTGTTGGAAACTTTCCAAAGATATTTAAATGAATACTCCCCCCCCCCCTCCTCT
>NW_021853596.1:783659-804077 GCF_003651465.1 Formica exsecta | reverse complement strand
TATAGTTTGATAGTTTGGTTTGCAACAGACACGCACTGTACCTACACGCCTACACAACAAACTGCCCGTCCACGCACTTTCCTATGACAAAGGCGAGTCGGACGCCGTGTATGTCACGTAATAAATATAAATATATATATATATATATATATAAGCGTATAGTTTGGTTTGCAACAGACACGCACTGTACCTACACGCCTACACAACAAACTGCCCGTCCACGCACTTTCCTATGACAGGCAGAGAAAGGCGAGTCGAGCATACAAATGCGGCGAAAGACTCACCGGAGGAAAACGGGGCGAGGACCTCCTGCCGCTTCTCCATCGCTCCTCGCGTCCTTCTTGCGCGTATCCTCGTCTATCCTCGCGTTCTCGCTCTTCTTCGACGACCGTACGCAGACTGCAAACAGTCGAAAAAAAGTTTCACCTGAGGAGGAGAGCGACGTTTGCGAAATCGGAGCGCTCTTTCGCGGAGCGCCGTCGTCTCGGGCGGCGATTTTCACCGCGTGTGTACACACGCGGATGCGAATTCTTGGCGCGCGTATATATACGAGATTCAAAATCGCGAGAGGAGAAGGAAAAGCCGAATAATCGCGCGCGCGCGCGCGGACGCGAAATCGAGACGACGGAATCGGCGTCGAGGAGAGTGCGCTTTGTACTCGCGCACTTTGTTGCCGCGTTGTTGAGGAGGGCGCCGTCGTATTGACAGGTGGATCGCGTGAAAGATACGTACCCAGATAGGTGCGATTCTATCCCGCCATTTAGCTTCGTCGCGCACGTTTCACGGCCGTTATTATTTCGTCTCGTCCGATACGGCGGGATTCGGTTCAATAGCACGGGTTGATAACGCAGTCTCGCATCGTCTCGCAGGCCCACCGTCAACGACACGATCAAGGCACGTCGACCATTTTGTACTGGTCGCAGTGCCGTATTAGTTTATTATGTACGCCATTCTGGAGTCTATAAGAGGTGCCCCTCTTAAAAAAAAAAATTTCCAGCATCGCAAAATTATTCAAAGTTATTTATATGGAAAGCGCTTTTATGTTATTACCTGCAGAAGAAGATTGCATAAATGATGGTAGACATAGAAAAGAATTTAGTCTTATGGCTGACTGTTCATCTTTATTTGCGATTTTTTGTTTCTTTTCTCCTTTTATTCCTCTCGTTGCTCATTTGAATATTGGTGCATACACCGATTTGTTGTAAATGTAGAAAATGCGAGGGCGGACTCGTTAATTAAACTTGGCCAAGGTTTACCTAATCATCTGTCTTGGTTTGATTTTTCTGTAAAAAAAAAAAAAAGAACGGAATTAGGCGAATAAAGAAAGTGCGCAATGTGTGTACGAAAAAAGTAAGCTTTGTATTCTTTAAAATAAGAGAAATAAAAATAAAGTAAGTTACGAGTATACAGTTTCGTCTCTTTAGCCTTCTTTGAACAGTTGACTACTGGAATGCTCTAGAAATGCATTCGAAAATCTAAGCGTCAGAGTAGAGCGGTATTCGGTTAACCAATCAGGACAAAAGAAATTTCTGCGTTCTGATTGGTCAATCGAACGCCATTTTCCAGGTAGATTTTCGAACGCAACCTGGATGAATTGTCATGTCAGTCAGAGTACCGATAGATGTCAATACGAAGAACTGTCAGAATTTGTCAAACGTTATCACGCTTGTTCATTTTAATCGTATACGTATATAACGATTTAAATCGTGAAACGTGAAACCACGCGCGATAAGCCAGCCTCCGCGAATGCATTCGTTGAGCGATTACTAAATACAGATTTGTTCGTTCACGCTTTATCTCGTGATGAATCGGCATAACCTTCGCGCGTATATACGATTCTAATTACTCGAATTAATTGAAGCGTTTCACTGTTGTGAGATTTTTTTGCGACTGAATAATACTATCGCAGTACTATGAAGTTACACGATGGAGCTCTCCGAATCACGTAATCTCGTTAAGGATTTAGATTTAACCCTTCAACCGCGAATCGCCCCGCGGTATAAGATCTGGCTTCCCCTCGCCACACAACAGGTGAGTTACAATAATTAAAAATTGACATCAATAAAGATACAATATTTTTTACACAAGACACAAACGCTATTGTTTTTTATATGCTGTGTAATTTTTCAGTTACGGCTCAGAAGTTTAATACAAATAATAGGCCATAATCTAAAAGCCAACGTAAATGGAGAAGTATGTTGGTTCTATTACACGTTGCATAAATCAAGCATGTCGTCTCCGTTGTATACGAGCGAGGCGATTGACAATGCCAATCCAAGATGGTTGAGTCTTGAAGTGCCCACTCTGCACGCCACAGGTTATTCAACAGCCAGTGGTGAGCGTTACTGTCTGTTAGTACTAAGTTATAAATGTTTTGTTTCTTGGTATAAGTATGCGTATATTATTTTTCATTGCATCTTTAATGTGTCTCACTGTTAGCTTACGTGATTCACATAAGAAATAAAGAAATAATTGTATTCATGAACAGAGATTATCCTAAGGATCTGGAGGCGTTCAATGCGAGGTGACAATACAACTGATGTAACCCTCTTCACCTGGGCGATATCTTTCACAGGATTAATGTACATCGGTCCTAAACTTCCAACTAATTTAGAGACCATCCTGAAAGAAAACTCTTTGATATTCCATTTTCAAGGTGGATACTTCACTCCTGCATACTGCTTTGTAACAAATCCGAACTTGAATCGATATCTTTACATGAAAATAAATATATCTGAAGTTAAGAGTAGTTATACTGTAAATAAGCTTAGTAGTTTAAGAAGTAAAATGCAGGCACTAAAACAACAAACAGAGTCAGTGCAAGCACTCAGAGTACGCATTGCTTCGGGTGATGATTTTCATACTCCCAAATATCCACAAACAACTTTGAATAGACTATTGCAACCACGAAGAGTGAACAGGGAAAAGAAAATGGAAATTATGAAAATACGTAAAGAGCTAGAAATGGCTAAATTTAGAACGAAATTGTTAGAACAAGAGAGAGCGCGGAAAATGGCAGAAATTCGTGTATTAAATCAATTACACACTAATATTGTAGAAGAAAATCAAGATCATGGTAGTAGTGAATGAATATGAATAAAATATCTGATATATGTCTGAAAAAATATAGAAAAGGTAATAAAAAGACTTATTTTCCAGGTTCTGATTTGATGGAAAGATATAGAGAGCTGAATAAAGACATGGAGAGACTGAATGAATGGCGACAAAATCACATGGATACAAGGGAAACGTACCTGCAAATGAGCAGCCAATTAGCGCAAAGGCGACGGCAATTAATTTCAGAATTGAGTTTAATATATTCGATTAGACAGGTATAGCAACCTCCAAAAAAAATATAAAATATTAGAATATATATCGAATGACTAACACTTTTCTTGATTTCATAGGATAATATTGGAAAATTCAAAATAAACGATGTTTATTTACCAGACAGCGAAGAATTAGAGTTATCAAATGACACACAAGTAGCTGTTGCATTAGGCTTCGTCGCGCATACAACGCAGATGATTGCAAATTTTCTGAATGTACCGACCAGATATCCTATCATACATTATGGCTCGCGCAGTAAAGTTATAGATCACATTACAGAAAGTTTACCCGACAACGACAGACAGTAAGCATATTTCGAAATTATCTTTATTCGCAAGTGTAACAAAAATTTATACTATGTATATATCGCTCATATATTTTCAGATTTCCACTGTTTGCTCGAAGTAAGGACAAATTGCAATTTCATTATGCTGTATATCTGTTGAATAAAAATATCGCACAACTTCGATGGTATTGCGGCCTTCCTACCACCGATTTAAGAGCGACTCTACCAAATCTTGCTATGCTAATTAACATAAAACCCAATCAGATGCAGTATGTATATTTTATAGTGTAGTAAATTATCGAGCACATATTGTCTGATATATGTTCATATTTTTATTGTTTTTTGCCACATTTTTTAAATGTTATTTCATGTATAGCTTGGATGATTCAAAACGAACATTTTCTACCTCATCTTTGGACACTGAAGGTGGTAATGGTAAACAAAATCCTCCTCTCACACCACCACTCCAAAAAATAATTTTTGAGAAATGTCACCGTTCTTCTCGATCGATGAGTCAGTTGAAGAATATCAAGTCGTCGCTTGGATCCTCTTTGGATCAGGGTCTGGACAAACCTGTGCAATCATCTGCCTTGGATAAGCAATCAAAGCGTATTTGTAAATCAGAAGAGAGTGCCATTGACAATAAAACTTTGGTACTGGCTAAAGACAGGTCGAGTAATAGCAGTAATGAGACGTTAAACGGTGCCATTTTGAATAATATCGATAATATAACTCTTAAAGATAAAGATAATTTTGTCGAGATTAGCAATAAGGTTGTTATTGAGAGTAATATCGAAATCATGATACCTACGTCGGTTTCTAAAGTAAGAAATGTCGCGGATAGTTTGGAAAGTTCCGCAAGTGCTCGAGATAGAAGCTCCAATTCTATAAGTAGCTGTGAAATGGCTCTCAGTAGTAGTCAAAATGACGTGGATGATAATTGTAATGATAATCATGCTAGAAAAGAGAGAATCGACGATAATGTGTTCCCGATTGATGACAGTTTGAGAAATGTCAAAGATGCGATAGATAGTGTGTTGAGGAACGGCGAACACACTAAAGTATATAATTCCAAAAACGACGTTCCACAAAATTATGACACAAGTAGTAGTACAATTATGAGCGAACAAAATAGTACTCAAAGCTCGCTTATGGAAACTGCCATTTATAGTAGAGAAGGTTTTGCCAAATCGTGCTTATCTTTGGATAACATGTGTACTTATGAACAATCGGAACAAAAACAGAGAACAAATTCCATTTGCAGTTATCCAGAAGAATATACAAGAAATGCTGCATTACAACAAAAACATTGCTTTGATTCAACGTAAGTAGATATAATCTACTTATATTTTCTTGTGTATGTATGTATGTGTGTGTGTGTGTGTGTGTGTAAATTAATAATTTTTTACACGTATATATATATATGTATATATATACATAATGGCTTCTTTTAGAGAGGATAGACCGAGTTATCCTCATGTTGAGAAATGGCCTGAAAATATTGTAAAAACCGAACTAATGGTAAACTTTGATCAATGCCTTCTCACATTTCTAATAATTTTATAAAGTATTTAAGTCATAGTATCTATTTCATATCTCTAGGTGGATACGAGATCGATTTTAAATACATCAAAATCAGACTGCTATTCGTACGACGAAGTAAAAACACCATGTGACATTCAAGCGTCGAGTGAGTATATAGACATCATTAGGCGTAGTTCGGAAAACGTGTGTGCGCGCACCGAAGCTTTAGCTAACAAGAAAACTAGTTTCAAAGTTATGAAACCGCGTCTTTAATATCTTTGCCTATGTCACAAAATTGTGCCCTAATAATGATATATATAAGCACCAAAAAGTCATAAGAAGACACGATTAGTTTATGTGTCGGAGTTACATGTGGCATCTCTTTTTTATGTACATTGTATATAATATGATAAAAATTTTATTTAAAGTTGAGTTTTTTGAATTTTTGAATTGGAATTATGAAATATATATAAAATATATAAAAAATATTATTTTTAAAGTAATTTAATTAAATTTTCGTTGTATTATAAATAATTTTATTTCATTTATAAAAAAATATTTGTTTCTCCGTTTCTGTTAAAAAAAAAAATAAAATAAAATGTTTATAATAAATTATTTATAAATCTTACAATGTGCAAAAATGTGAAAAGGATTACTCGCACGTGTTTTGCGTGTGTGACAAATATAAACTAAATTTATATATAAAGAAAACTAAATGTTATGTTTATTCTACAAGTCTTCTTATATATTATTCTACTTATATCTTTTTTCTCTTTCCCGTTTATGTAAACAACTCGGAGAAATATTATCGGAAATGCGACAGAGTCATTATTGGATATAACAATACAGTATAAGATTACGGTCAGTAGAAGTGATAGTTTCTCTATGACTATGCATCTTTTTACATGTGATATACAAATATGAGGATGTTATCAGCTATATTATTTTATGTATTTGCATTGTCCACACTTGTGTTTTTTAGTGGAACAGTAATTTTAATCAATGTCTATATAAGTTGAAACTTTCTTAGTTTTGTTAGCAAGATGTATATAGGTATCAATACACTGTATTAAGTTGCAACTTTATTACTGTAATATATTACAAACGTTCATTGTTATTATCTCTGTACGAAGGTATTTTTATTAAACTGAGGTGATATATAATATATACACAAGGTTTGTACATATACATATAATAGATATTCTCTAGATTTTTTCACTGTACTTAGGTCATGTAATTGATTAATATATTTAGTTTATGTTTATGATACAAGTGGTTGAATGCATCAATATAGGTGATTATATTTTTGCCATTGAGAATGTCAAACGTAAACTTATGTACGAGGACCAAGTAAAGTACATAAAATCATATAATTGCTTAGCGAAACGATCATATAATTAATTTGTAACCTAATTAGATAAACGAAAAAAGCAATCTGAAAGAATAGCAAAACGATTTTCTTGTGAAATTCGTTAATAACCAATTACCGCAATGTGATAAATAAAGAGATTGTATATTCAAAGAGATAAAGGAGGAAAATTTATATCTTATCCAGCATGTTTTTAGATTTCCCTCATTTTACAATAAGCAGGTATACGTGTTATCTCGGTCTTAAAATGAAATTTTAATTTAACTTTTAAAAAATTTAAGATCTATCTGTTCATTTTTTTAAAATACATTTTATGAAACATGTTAGTAATATTTTGCAATAAATATTTTTATATTTGTTCAGACATGAATATAAGTAAAGATTACAGCAAATATAAAATTGCATATTTTTCTATTTGTGTTACAAATGAAACATATTATTGCGCTGATAACGTTTTTTATTTTTTATGCACGTTATATATTTTTTTGCATTACCTTTGATAAATTGCAAAGTTTTTTCGATGGAAGAAGGGGTTCTAAATATCGCTGTTGATTTTTCATATTGCTCAAACCAATTCTACTGATGGTATCTTTGTACTCTGAACAGCCTGCAAATGGCTCATCCCAGAAGGAGCAAATTTCTGAAACTGCGATTAATTCAGTTAGAAATAATAAGTAACGTACAAAACAAGATACACTTCGCTGCTTGAAATTTTTACGCAAATTTTGCTTTTATATACTCATTATATAATATTTTCTATACGTTTAATTACTCTAATTACCTTTTTCTATCGTCTTGGCTGGTTGAATCGTCGAGCTGTCCATAGCCGAATATCTGAATCTGATCGGATCTTTATAAGCATCCTTTAAATCGACGATTATCGGCGTAATCGGTGCATCCACCGCTGCCATTAATGGCCTGTATTCCGTAACGGGCAGATCTAGTAAGATGATAAAAATGATGGAGATTTTTTATATATATATCAGACTTATTCCAATACAATTTTCGTAACGGGCAGATCTAGTAAGATGATAAAAATGATGGAGATTTTTTATATATATATATCAGATTTATTCCAATACAATTTTTAAACAAGTATTAAGCCAACTTACTTCTCTTTTCGTAATCCGTTTTGTAAATGCTTTTCATCGTTTCGTCCATATCGCGAGTACTATCTAACATCGATGACGTGAGCTGTACCATTTCACGATCGACTTTTATTAACTCGTCGCGAAGCCGACGTTCTTTGTTGGCCAACTGCTTGTACCTTTAAAAGAAAATAAGAACGATTTTAAAACGTTTTGATACGGAGAAATATTTTTATATTTGAACTGAGATTATCATAAATATACCTTGATAGAAAAATTGAAATTTACCTGGCTTTTTTATTTTTCAAACTGTGAGCGTCGCATCTACAATCTTCCGGATCGGGTCTGGGAAAATACAATTGAGTATCCATCGGGGGTGGCGGCGGCCCGAGACGTTTTGCATGGGACCAATTGAAATCTTGTTTTGTTATGCTAAGAAAAGTTTCTGGCGCGTTCGACATTTTGCATCAGAGCTCGATTTCGCGACGGTTTCCTTAAGATTTAAATTGTAAGGCCTGCACACCGGGAATTTTCGGAGTGGAAAACATCGAGACTAGGCGAGACAAGACAGGGGTGAATCCATGCGAAGTAAAGTGTTAGCGGCACCTCGCGAAAGATTAAATTTCGATATTCCTCGGAATAGCCAGACAACGCATCCTTTCACCAACACGATCGACGTGATGGTCGCTCTATAGAGCGCATAGTGCATTTAATAAATGCAATTATAATGTGGGCGAGGAACGACTCGGCTGTTTTTTTCATTCATCTTATATAAACATACGTGAATTTTGATTATCTCTCGCGTTGTATGAAATTTAGTTCTCTCAAGATCGGCCAGTTGGATAATCTCGGTCAATTCGATTACATTAATGGGTACATACATATTTCTGCATAAATAATTACGTATTAAATTTTGATCACAGATCGAAATACGCGATGACAGATATTCAGATATGATCTGAAGTAGTCGATATATTTTTTTTTCACAAATAAAATTTGAATGTCAAAATGCAAATTAGTTCTCTCAAGATCGGCCAGTTGGATAATCTCGGTCAATTCGATTACATTAATGGGTACATACATATTTCTGCATAAATAATTACGTATTAAATTTTGATCACAGATCGAAATACGCGATGACAGATATTCAGATATGATCTGAAGTAGTCGATATTTTTTTTTTTTTTCACAAATAAAATTTGAATGTCAAAATGCAAATGTTTTCTTCCTTTCTACTCTTTTCTACAATTTTATCTCTCTTTTTATTTATTCCTTTAATAATTCCTTTTTTTTTCAACACAAAATATTTTTTGTGCATTTGAGAGACAGACGAATTATTAATACGAAACTTTTAGCTTTTTACATCGTTTTATTCAGATTGACAACTAATTGCAATTTTCTTTTTAATCGGATATACAGCGTTGATACTGCAGTGGGAAAGTTTTCTTCTTCGCGTGATGTAATTTAACTCGCATAATGGCGTTGCCGATTTTGCTAATGCTGTCTTGGTACTCGGTCTTCCAGGATGGCAACGACGTCTGTATTTTGCTGCCAATCTCGCATCTCTTTCCGCGTTTGGATCCATTCTTCCGCTTGTAATCATGCCTTAAGTTTGCGTTTACTCTCGAAGAAGAGGGTTGACAATGCGGCGGGCAATCAGTCTCTATCGTTATCTTTATTGGCATACGACATTGCAGTTGCTGATCGCCCGTATGTATGATCGCCCGTGATAGGTCACGTTGTGTCATACGTGCAGCTGCTAAAAAGAAATGTAAATTCGTCCAAGTAAAAAAAAAGACCACAACACGCAATATCGATAAACGTGCGTAATCTCCGCAATATTTTTCAGATATTTTTGTCACGCTCACCGGGATCACTATAATGCGCTTGATACGTCGTTTTGAAACGGTCAGCATCCGTTCGCGCCGTTCTTTCGTCCGAACACATCTTCTCTAACAATCCATTTAGATCGGGACATTCTTTCTCGAGCTTTACAAATTGAATTCGGAATTTAATCATATTATTTTTTGTATCTAAATTCTACATATTTTATGTACTAATTTTTTTTTTTTAATATAATAAATTATATTACGTATAAAATTCTGAAAAAATAAAATTTAGAGTATTTACTTTTCTCACGCAAATATCAGACGGCCGATCGAATTGTATTGCGTGCAAAATGGGTCTAGTCTTGGAACAAATCTTAGGTTTTGACAACTGTCTCGTCTGAGTCCGATCGAGACTCGCATCCAGGAGCTCTTTAAGCACTCGCGGTGAATCGGTACAAGCGCAAACTTTAACTGGCTTGGGTGGCAGTTCAGTTTGACATATACCTAGCACGTGAGGCCAGGTATAGTCCTTCTGATAAATCGAAACAAAGTGATTTTTCTGATTCATTATTTAATTTTTTTATTTCTGGATGACAAACAGAAGGGAATTTTATCAAGATTTTTTTTTAGAGGTCTCTCATCGCTGTTACACACTTTCCTGATCCTTGTCCGGCATCATCGGCAATTAAATATTAATATTAATTTTTATTAAACATAAATATAAATATAATTAACAAATTTGCCAATTTTCCTTTACCTGCCAACACGTTACCCATATTTTGCAGCGATAGAGATTATCTTTCTTTAAATTTCCATTATATCAATTTTAAAATATTTATGCGTTTCTTATTAATTGTTGCCATAATAAATTTTTTAAACAATTATTTTACACTTGTACGTTTACATCTTTGTACCACAAAATTTTGTATATCTTTGACCCAAATTTCGGTTAGACAGTTTAACCTTAATCGATCGTCAATTTGTTAAAAAAACGCTTTTCAAATTTTTGCATCTTTAATTATCACAAAAAATATAATTGATAAAAAATATTAATGAGAAAAATCGATCGTTAATTCGATTCGATTCTCCTCAATTCGCTATAATCAATGATAAAACGATTTTGATCGTAATAGTTGGCAGGATAAATAAGCTCCGTTCACAGTAAATATTCGGGAGTATTACTGTTCGAATTCGTCCGTATTATTACAAACAAAGGCGCAAAGTAGCAATAAAAGACGGCATCGCAAACTGGAAATTATTGTGTTTGGCACGGTGCCGATTCGCAAAAAAACTTATTCATTTTCAAGTCAAACGGTTGTTATAATTAATATGAACCAGAAATAAATCTTAATTATTTTCAGCTTTCAATCTATCTCCTCTTCTCGTCTACATGTGTTAAAATCTCTGTTTACATATATTTATAAACGAAAAATCCTTACCGTATTATTCGCGCGACCAGACGATTTACATATCAAATACGATAATTGCTCCGATAATGATTGGGCTTGAAAATCGATTAAAGAACGAAAATCATCCATTCGATCCTCATCTGTACATGATGTTCTTTCTCATCGGTGTTTGGCATCGGTCCAGAGGCAACAGATAGTTCAATGTAGAGCTGACGAGATGACGACGAGCCCAGTGCTTCTCGGCCACCGCCGGCAAAGGACACGTTCGCTTTATTTAGAGATTATAGGTCGATTAAAAATTTGCAACGATTCCACTTCCGGAATCGCCTTGGAATTTGCCTTGTTGCCTCGCTCCATTTTTCCATTAGCACTCGAGAGAGAAATTAATTTACCTTCTCCATAAATCTTTGCTCATGAAATTTACAAACAATCTTGTGTCTAAAATAATTAATAACAAATTAAATTAGGTAATTAGCTCTGCAGGTTTCTGACGAGTTTTATTTATCTGTTGTTGCATTTTTCAAATAGCATTTTTAATTATTTCTAGCAAAAGATATTAAATATCCTCTTTTTTTTCCTCAGCAGTTAATAATACATATGAATCCATGCTGTGAACACATGAAAGACTGAGTCATCTGTATATCATTTTTTATGGTAAAACATAATTTAGTTTTACTTGTCTGAGTCATGTAAAGTGACGTTGTAAAAAAAAAAAACTGTGGTTTTCATTTTATCTTTGATTCTATTTCATGATTATGCTCGCAAATGTAAAACAAAAAATATATAGAGAATAAGATGAAAGATCGATATTTTAATGATTGTACCATAGTCGAATCTGCGGCTTCTGTTTTCACATCGTTTCAACTTTATAAAGTGCCCGAATATTTATCTATCGTAAAACTCGAATCGTCTCCTCATCATTTCATTACAATTTTTATGTCTAGAGATTCATTTCTAGACTCGCTCGTTTCTCTCTCTCTCTTCCTCTCTCCTCCGGCCTGAAATTATCTTCTCTTTTCAAATTAGACTTTTAATCGGCTAATCAATAGCTCGACAATAAGAGCTGATATTTCCGTCGGCATCACGCTTTGATCCTATCCCGCGAGATAGCAAAATCAAACAAGCGATTTTTAGAACGCTTCTAAATCCGAACCGAGTTTCCACCATAAGGTGTCTATCTTGTGTTGGACACCGCGTTTTGGATGAAATTAGTACTCGCATATGGTAGCAGTAATAGTATAGTAGTAGTAGTAGTAACAAAATATTAAAAGCACCATGCTCGCGGAAAGAGAGGACACGAAAGGGGTGGTCCGATTTAACCGGTATAAATCATCTCCGTCTCGCGCCTTCTCTCGTCAACTGGCACACGTTTTCAAAGGAAGGAAAGCTCGGAAACGGGCTGTACCCGATGGTCGCTCTAAAGATATCGCTGCGTCCACGCTGCCAGAAATAGAACCGTGACGTCGTCGCTCAACGTCGACGAAAGAAGAACGACGAAGTCGTCGTGCACACGCACAGCCGGCCTAGTAGGATTTACCTATGCGAGGCGCGATAGATCGACCCTTTGCAACGCGTCTCGTCAGCAACTCTATCATGCTTATTTCTCCTTTCTCACGGATTACAGGAAGCTAGATTCCTCGTAACACGATGTAAAATCATGGAGCCTACAAAGATAGAACGATATTCTAAATATTCCTCGATTAAACATATATCTTTTTTTAACAACGTTTCGTTTGTGCGAGAGATAAAACTCTTATATTCATTCTGAAAAAAAAATTTATCTTGAATCTCTTGAATTATTGTATTCTCTCTCTCTTCCTCTCTCCTCCGGCCTGAAATTATCTTCTCTTTTCAAATTAGACTTTTAATCGGCTAATCAATAGCTCGACAATAAGAGCTGATATTTCCGTCGGCATCACGCTTTGATCCTATCCCGCGAGATAGCAAAATCAAACAAGCGATTTTTAGAACGCTTCTAAATCCGAACCGAGTTTCCACCATAAGGTGTCTATCTTGTGTTGGACACCGCGTTTTGGATGAAATTAGTACTCGCATATGGTAGCAGTAATAGTATAGTAGTAGTAGTAGTAACAAAATATTAAAAGCACCATGCTCGCGGAAAGAGAGGACACGAAAGGGGTGGTCCGATTTAACCGGTATAAATCATCTCCGTCTCGCGCCTTCTCTCGTCAACTGGCACACGTTTTCAAAGGAAGGAAAGCTCGGAAACGGGCTGTACCCGATGGTCGCTCTAAAGATATCGCTGCGTCCACGCTGCCAGAAATAGAACCGTGACGTCGTCGCTCAACGTCGACGAAAGAAGAACGACGAAGTCGTCGTGCACACGCACAGCCGGCCTAGTAGGATTTACCTATGCGAGGCGCGATAGATCGACCCTTTGCAACGCGTCTCGTCAGCAACTCTATCATGCTTATTTCTCCTTTCTCACGGATTACAGGAAGCTAGATTCCTCGTAACACGATGTAAAATCATGGAGCCTACAAAGATAGAACGATATTCTAAATATTCCTCGATTAAACATATATCTTTTTTTAACAACGTTTCGTTTGTGCGAGAGATAAAACTCTTATACTGTTATTCATTCCGAAAAAAAAAAATTATCTTGAATCTCTTGAATTATTGTATTTATCGCCGTGTCTGTGGTTTCGAGACAGCTTGTCTGAATCCAGTTTTAATGTTATACGAATAATCGATGGACATAACGTACAAGGAACATGAACATGAATTTTCTACATTCATCTCGTTCTAATCTATCTGTCAGGCTAGAACAGGGAGATATTGAGGCTTTCGACTATCTATCGTCGAGGATCACTCCTAAAAATTCTGACGATGGAATTCTCTGGATGCAGAAGTGTTTTGCGAAATGTGGCATCGCTTATCGCGAGATAAAGGAACGATCAATTCAACAAAGAAAGAAAAAAAAAGACAAACGAAAGAAAAAGCGCGTCAGAGATTTACGATGCGTTTTGTCTGCCCTTTTCCCGCTTGGGTCCAAAAGATACGCGCGAGGAGACAAGAGGAATCGGAGAAAAGTCAGCGTCGTATGTTAAAAATCACCGACGCACGTGCTCTTGCGCCATAAATCTCGGCGCGGAGCAAATTATTGTTTCGAGCGAGTTAGCGCGAGATAGTGATCAACTCTGACCAGAAGCCGTTAACGTGATTTATAAGTCGCGTTCCTGAGCGTTCCGTTTTTTTTTTCTCGGTCAACCGCGAGATTCTCGCTACTTCAGAGAGATGAGAGGAGAAGGCGAAAAGAGAGAGAGAGAGGGAGAGGAAAAATCGTTGACAAAGAAGAGCCGAGCTGTATACAGAGCGTGTGTCGCGAACAAGCTAATGGGCCGAATTTAACGGCGCGTTGTATTAGTCGGAGACAAAGTCGTTATTATCTTGAGACACCGTCTAAAATTTCAGCTTTTGAGAAAAAAATATTCTTTGTATCCCTATGGATTTTCCGTAGTTGATGAGCTTTTATAACTACAGAGGTTTATCTGTCCCATAATCACCGTCGTTTCTTTCAATAAACACTTCGCTCAATTTATTTACGTTCTTTAAGTTGAAGAGTTAGAGTTTAAGCCAGCTATCTACTTGAGACTTCATTTCGATTTCGTAAATAATCGACTTGAGTCACTGCTGTTTCAAACACTTTACTTATCTTCACATATGTTTGTTGTTAATCCTGAAATTAAAATTTCCCTGATACAAAGTCCACCTTAAAGAAAAAGTAAAATAAAATTATATAAAAAGGAAAATTTTACTTTAAACTATTTGTGCAATATCTTGCCATCAAAATAAACAATCTTCTTCTTCTTCTTACTTTTGTCTGAAGTATCCTTGATTTCCGATATTATTTCGCGAAAGTTTCAAGACATTTTATACAAAATTCAAATTATATATCCATTTTTTTGTTCATTAAACGGCATTGTAAGAATTCAGCGTGAGACACGTTAAAAGGGGAATCAAAGTGCGTCGTGGCGTTTTCACCCCGAAACAGCACGGATAGTGACGTTTACACACGTGGTGGTTTTACGTCGACACGTGCGCGTTTATGCGCAGGTGTCCTATCCCATCGAATTTACGCCGCATTTATTCGCATTCTCGACGCGGCGTCCAATTAAACGTTTGATATAAGTCTTGCCGCGCGCAACGAACGATGTCAAAAATAATCCGCGAGAGTGGAGAGAACAAGAGAGAGAGAGAGAGAGAAAGAAAGAGAGAGAAAAGGACCTCGAACAATTCGCGGAATGGCGAGAAAATTCATTCGCGTACAAAGTGTAAAATTACCGTGGCGTAAAGTGTAAAGTAAAGCGCGATCATAAGCGAGGAGAGCTCTTTCTGTTGTACATAAAACGTCAGCCGAAAATCCCTCGCTCGCGACGATGTCCACGTATCGCCCGGACGATAAATAAGTCCTGGAGATTCAAGTTCCCCTCGTTGTTGGCGGGGCTAATAAGCTCGCACCGAGACGATCTCTCTTTGCACAGAGATAAACATTCCCCTCTCTTATTCTATCCCGCGAAAAATTATGTTTTGATAAATATATGACGACAAAATGTAAAGAAGCCCTTATTACTGACGTATTATAAGCGATTTAGTTCGAGATAGATAGAGAGGGTTCTCGAAGATGGGAATTTCTCGGACACGCGTCGCGTAAAACTGAAAATTGCCGTCGTAAAGTTTCCGTGTCGCACTTAAAATGTCTCCGCTTGACACGAAACGTCAACTCGACGTTGTCATCCCTATAATCTCTCTCTATTAGATTAATAAATTTATACATGAGTTTAAATTGTCACAATATAAGATTAACTTTGTTAATAGATAATATGTATATTGATAATTTATTTTACGTTTATTTTTTCCACGATAATATAAAATTTGTATATATATTTGTATTTTTATAAAATACTCGTTAAATATGCCATCCTTTAATTATTACAATTATAAATAAAAGTGATCGTTTCTGTAAAAGTTGAGGAATCATAGATCCATTTCATTTCAGTATTCTTTTTTTTCGTTATTAATATAGGAACCCTGAATTGTCCCAAACTGCCGTTCGCGTTAAGGAAAGTATCTTAATAAAGTGTTAGTTTCTGCGCGCTATAAAGTGATGATTTTTAAACACAAGTGCGAGAAACGTTTCTTCCGAGAATACGAGACGCTCTGCGTTAGACATTTCTAAATTCTACTTGTCTTGCGCAATTTTCGTTATTTATCGGCGGAATAAAAAAGTGGACATTCTTTTTCTCGCGCTACAAGAACATTTGGAAAATCCGATGTCAGTAAAATGAAGTATCGCGTTCTTTGACTTTTTCAAAGAAGGGGTTGACGAACTTTGCGTCCGCTCGTGAAAGCTCATGGAATTTTCTGCAGCTTCGACGAAATACAGAAAAACGGCATGACAACAATGTAAAGCTTGTGTCAACCCGTTCTCGGGAATTGTCTGACTGTCCACGCTTTGTCTACTGACAGAGCTTCCGCGAAAGAATCTAAATCAGTTTACCTTTCGTGTGTATACATTAAGTCGAGAAAATAAAAACAAGGAAACTGCGAGAGAGTTTGCAGGAAAATTTAATCAACTATTAAAGAGAGAGAGAGAGATGTTGTAAAAAGCCAGAAACGTGTATCTGGTAGCACATCTATCTGATAAATATTTAGAAAATAAGGAAAACTAGAGATTATTTAAAGAATTCGGAATACTTTCAAGGTTGCTTGCTACGTTCGGAAAATATTCTCAATATAATGCAGTTTCTATCCGACAGTTAGATTATCTCAATGCAAAGATACGTACTCGTTTCTTTTTCTAAATTAATAAAATCACTGCATTAATATTTTCGCGTGATGATCGCACGCGAAGGTTGTTGTGTCTCACAAACACTGCCAAGAAATCTAGTGCCAGTTTTTGTACTAGTTTAAATGTGATGTGTAAAAAAAAAATGTCCCATCCAACAATAACGCACAGTAATAAAAAAATAATGTACACACAGAATATCTTGCAAAAATGTTATCACTTGGTTTGTATTTACGTAGATTAAATATATATGCATTTCTTAAGGTAGACCTTTAACGATTTTTTTTCGATTTTGTATTTTAGAAAAATTCCAGTGAATCTTTTGCAGTAGCCGCGATAATTTTGTAGTTAATTACGTGGATGCAGATTCACCTGTACATAATAAACATTTGTTTATTCTCGAATGCTCATAAATCTGATTCTAATTCATTATTCGCGTTATCCACGGCCTGGCACATATTATGGATATTCAGGAAGAATATTCCAACCGTGTTATAGAGACAACCTGCCGATAGATCGAATGTCACTTGAATGAACGTCACCACGTTGCGACGAATCAACAGACCTAGAAAACTACTCTCTCTTTCGATTTTCCAATAATTACACGATACTCCGATGTTCTCGTTCCGCAAAGTTTTTGCACGTCCTCATTCTATAGAGTTGCTGCAATTTCCATTTATATTTCGCATTGTTCAAAGGATGCTCAACAGTGCGATCGAAAACGCATAAAGCGGATGTACGCATGTATCTTTAGCTGTCGAGTTTTAATTGCCCAACGTGTATTTTCTCGATCGGATTTTTTAATGTGTAATATTTTTTAATGCATTTTCTAATGTGTAAAATTATTTCACGCCATTATCGATAACTTTAATCATCTTCCACTCTAAAGAACAATCTTTAAAACTCTAAAAATTCATAAAATTGCTCAGCAAATATTAGAGAATAATTTTTTTTTTTTTAAAAGAGTAATTTTTCTAAAGGATGTTATCCCTGTCTGTTTTGATAGTGATGTGTTTTGTATTATATTGTTTTATATCGATACTCGTCGATCTATTATTTATTAGAGAATATTAAATAATTATAGCAGCAAGTTAATACTGATGATATTCAAAGTAGATAAAATGTTAATCGCATTTATCTCTTTGTATATGTTTGCTGTTATAATTGTTTAAATATAAGGTATCCACTGAAGAATTTAAGATACCGGTGTTTCATCGGTACATTCTCTCTACTCCAAACGCAGCATCCATGTGATTCGAGTCGGGGATCAATCGCTCTGCGGAGAGAAAACCTCTCGGGAAAATCGCACAAACGCGAGATTGCGTTCATCCAGAAAGACGCGTGCAGCGCAATTTATCTCATCGTTGTGGTCGTCTCTTCGGCAAATTCCCAGACAACAATCACATGTCGCGTTGTGCATAGAGGCTGTAATAGTTCAGAATAAATCGATTCGCGATGCAGTCGAGTGACGCTCTTTCCGGGGAACGTCAAGAAGTTCCTGTCAATGCAAACTTGAGATCCTTGGGATTGGCGCTATAGATATCGTATCGCCAAACATTTACGTCGATCACGTGCCTCTCGTGTCCGATGCGGACGACGGGATATGGTAGATTGATCTACGACTTATATTCCTACGAAAACGCCACGATATTAGATTACATAATACATCGGGCAATAATTAAAATGCAGATAATGATAGATTATCTTTGAGCTTGCTCTATTAATTTCTTTCGCTGCGTCGCGCTCGTATTTTGATCATTATAAAATAAATGAGAGTGTGAATATTGACAAACATTAATCTGCTCGATATATCTTTATAAACGACGTTAGAATTATTTCGATTTAATTAGTTTGCAACCATTTAGAATTTCTTCTCGATAAATTAAAAAAAAAAAAAAATCTCATTGACATCAAATTTAGTTAATTAAAGTTAATTAAAGTTCAGTCGATTAAACGCTAATTAATTATGTTAATTGCGTTGTTCGGATATTGTGACATCCGTGGTGCATTCAGCTTATTGTTAGTAACAGTTTCTTAATCGCCTCATTTTTATAAACGAATAGATAATATCGTCTAAAAGTAGCGAATCCAATTAAGCTCTGATTAATCTCAGAGCATTTCGCAGCGGGTGCTCGCACTTGTTTAGAATTATTTTGATTTAATTAGTTTTCAACCATTTAGAATTTCTTCTCGATAAATTAAAAAAAAAAAAAAATCTCATTGACATCAAATTTAGTTAATTAAAGTTAATTAAAGTTCAGTCGATTAAACGCTAATTAATTATGTTAATTGCGTTGTTCGGATATTGTGACATCCGTGGTGCATTCAGCTTATTGTTAGTAACAGTTTCTTAATCGCCTCATTTTTATAAACGAATAGATAATATCGTCTAAAAGTAGCGAATCCAATTAAGCTCTGATTAATCTCAGAGCATTTCGCAGCGGGTGCTCGCACTTGTATATTATCCTATTCTTCGCTTTATGATCCACGTTGAGCCGTGCCTCGCTCCGTTACTTCGTTAGTTTCGCGGCTCGGGCGATAAGAAACGCGATAAAAGAACTCGCGGATCGTGTCGGAATCGGCGTTCCTCTTCCTCGGAAGCGAGTGTACGCGCTTTGTGACTCAGCCTAGATCGCAGAATATCAGTGATTCATCTGCACAGAGTGGATGACGAGATACCCGGTGGCGGTGGCGGTGAGGTGAATGCTCCGGCGGTGAGTGAGAATCCGCGCAAAGTCGGGAAGAGCAAAGTCGGAAGTGGTTCGAGTCGGCGTTCGGTCGGACGGAGCGCGAAGGAAGCCGGTTCCCGTCATCGATGGTATCACTCGTCGATTAGAGGGGAACGCCCGTCTCGATAGAGAAAAGAAGAGATCATAATCCGACTCGCAGATGCCAGGTGTCAATTACGCGCAGTCGGAACCGCGATATTCCGCGTCCAACTGGTACACCGACATCGACACGGCACTCATGGGAATTCAAAGCACCGCGCAGTTCGTCGACAAGTACCACCACATTATTGGTAAGAGACTTACGCTGTGATCAAGTTTACGTTCGATCGGGTGGAGCGCGAAGGAAGCCGGGAATTTATCTCGAAGCGAAAAACTCTCCTTAATGAAATGCTCTCGTATATTAAAGCGCGCGTCGAACGGTACAGGTTTATTAGGTGTTAGTCGAATACTCTGCGGGAAGCGAAATGCACGTTCGAACTTGAAAGAGAAATTCGGTAATGGATCGTTGCTCTTGTTTCGAAAACGAGAGAGAAAGAGAGAGAGAGAGAGAGACTTCTCGTAAATTTGCCAACTCTTATGTATTCCCGTCTTTGACACCTTTGTTGAGTGGAAGTACGCGGAGCAAAGCCGATCGTGTCTCGTATGTGCAGCGATAAGCATTTCGCGTGACATTGATTTTCCTCAACGAGACGCGATCGTAAAGTATCAAATTTACGATAATGTTTAGGCACTTCGAGACACGTGTATTACATTGCGCGAGATCTGTAACGTGCGATTGTCGAGCAATAAAATAACTTCTCGATTCGAGTCGGCAATGGATAAAATTTACGATTCGATTGGATTTTTGGATTTCGATCATATGTCGAATCTTGCTTCGTGCTCCTACCTCGCTCGGATAAGATATCAAAAATTCAGAGCAGTAATGACGTAATTTTACGAAGCATTCCTCAAAAATATTAATAGCAAAATTCATAGAAAATAATATATATATATATATATATATTAAAAAAATATATTTAGTGTGTGTGTGTATGTGTTATATGTG
>NW_021853596.1:780685-783288 GCF_003651465.1 Formica exsecta | reverse complement strand
TATTAAAAAATTATTAACAAATTATAAGAATATATAACTTATACTTTTCTATCTCTCTTTAAGATATATCTCTTATCACTCTACAGAGTGTTAAGAAAAAATTCACTGTGATTGCAAAGTTCTGTATATAATATTACTCTCTTTAATGAAAATAAAATTACGTCATTTATACTCCGAATTTTACATATATACATAATTTTATATATATATATATGTGTGTGTCAGTTATTTTTTTCAACGTGTCAGTACAATATTGTAATATTTCACACATCATTTACATAATGCTAATTGCAATTCTATAATCGTAAGTATTATCTCACAATAATATTTATTGATCATATTACACTCTCTCAGTTAGCGGCTAAGTATATTTGGAATCGTGCTAACACGTGTTTTCGCGTGTAAATCCTGTTTTCTCTCCATCCTGTTTATTCCGTGATTTAAAAATCACACGAAGAGGACAACGAAAAATGACCACCTTTGACAAATGACATTTTTTCTCTTAAATAATAATATCGATGACATGTTTTGCGAGGGCTAGATATATCGACGAGTCATCCTTTCTGCCAACATCTTTTTCATCTATACAATACAATGAAAACACTACGATATTAATATACCGATCATGTTATAATTGAAGGTCCAGATGTGAAAATCGTTGCTCGCGATTCGCTCTGTATCAAATAAATATTCTGCAAACAAGATACGCTGTAAAATACGGAAGACATGTGGCAACAAATATCATTTCGAAAGAATAACGGCTGGAACTATAAATATTAGATTGTAATAAATTATTATTGAGAGTTCACTTCTCGTAATAAATCATTTCTCGAAAAAATACGAGTGTGCTTTTGATTTTATAAATATAAATAGTAAATAAATATAAAAGCCAAGGACATATATCTTACGTAAATTAGTGTCCTATATCAAGTCTCTTTAAATAAATTGTACGACTGATTACGAATTGATACACATAATTTAATCGATTTATTAAGCGCTACGATTTATTCATCCAGTCCTTCGATTACTCGACTACATTGTATATATATATATGTATGTACGCGTTGTATGTATTACGAGTTCATTTGTCAATAAATACACGTACGCACGTCATCGACAGTGTGTTGCTTAAATTTAGATTATTATTCGAACATCGCTGCGCGTAGTGAACAAAACAACCGATGCGCGAGAAATAGAAAAAGAGATCACGTAAGCTTAAGCCATCCCGAGACAAATCTACTCTGCTCTGGATCGTTCCGGAACCGTTTCTGTAACGAAACATGATCGACAGTCGGACGGATTGGCGATCGGGCGGGGGTGGGATCGTACGTATATATTTAAAGATCATTCTCGCGTCAGGGATTTCCCTGGTCCGTCTTGGATACGTGTGCGTGTGCACGTCAGGCAGACTGACACGTTGATAATCCATCGCCGCGGGACCGTTTATTATACGGTCAATTGACGAATTTCCTGGTTCTCCGCTCCAAGTGCGAAAATTTGTCAGGGATTGTTGTTGCCGGAAAATGAACGCATAAATCGCGAATGTAAAGGCCAATGTTAAAACGCGTACTCTTTGTCGGAAATTTAACTTTGAACTTTTTGGTATATTCGCAGCCACATGACAGAGCTCGTCTGATCTTAGAAGAAAAAAAATCATAAAATTTTATTACTTTGTGGGATATCATTCGAAACTTTTTTATCGTTCGTTTATACTCTATTTTTATGCGAACGGATCAAAACGGAAACATATAGAATGATTAAGAATTACTGTATATTTCTTGTAATTGTTTAATATGTATACATAAATAATTGTGTAGCAATAGTAAATATTTTATTCTGCAAGATAAATATCTGTATTAATAATGCAAATATAATATAAGTAATACATTTACATTTAAATTGTGATTTTATTTTCGACGAGCCATTTGTTTGACTTTCTTTAATTTAATTTACATTAAACCGTTTTCATTTATAAACGATTAATCAATAGTTAATTATGGGCTTTTAAAAGCGTGATTTACGTTTAAAGAATCCTAACGCAAATAAGATAAAAGCATTGAGATTACATTGGACATACGAGTGTAAACCGAATGTATGCATGTTTTGCATCGGAAAACCCCTATTTCGGGTTAATAGATTGCCTGTCGAAACGGCTTATGCATCTACTAGGATCATTTTTGTGGATTTCTGCCAGCTAACGTGATTCACATGATTGTGTTGGCGCGTTCGTGTGAGTCGTATGCACCCTCCCGTGAAACCAACGAAATTTGCATTGCCGGGAAACTTGTGCTATACGTCGGGGAAAATTTCCGAAGCTGTCACTCCCTCATGCGCGACGCGCGGCATCTGTCATAAAATATATTGCCAGAAATTTAATTTATCACATCTACCGATTCATATCAATTATTTATATATTGATAGGTACTTTACCTCAAATAGTTTCTATGTCTTTACTGTGTGTTTATCGACCTGCATCTTCTCCGGAGATTTATAAAATTGTTCAATTGTCTTTTGTTATATATATATATATATATAATTATTTTTAGTTATAGTTATTTTTAGTTATATTAATTATTTTTAGTTTTATGAATTTTTTTTTTATA
>NW_021853596.1:778512-780429 GCF_003651465.1 Formica exsecta | reverse complement strand
GAATTTTTTTTTTATAATACGGCTTGCTTATTATTTTATTTATGAGCGCATTAAAAGAGAGAAATTATATCGCAACGCGTCAACTGTTAACTGATGTGGGTAAACATTTATAATATCTATTTTGCGATAAACCTAGGCAAAAGCTGTTTCACTTTTGCATTACGTCGCGCGTAGCTAATTTTAACATTTATTTTCTCAAAATGAGACCGGATATCGTAAATATAAAAGTTGAAAATAGTTTACGCTAAATGAGCTATAAAACTTAAAAAAAAAAGCCACTGAATTAGTATAGTAACTGCGGTTTTGTATATTGTGAATAAAAAATATAAAACTTTTGCAATCTACACGATTTGCAAACGATTTTGTTACATCTTTCATCTTCGGTCTTTCATCTCTGATGTAGAGCTACACACAAAATAAACATATCTCGCTAAGAATATTGTAGCGGATTTTTTTCTTTTTTGCCGATTATTTTTTGCGTAAAAATATCGTTAACTGAGAATGTAGCTTACCAATTCTCTAATAAAGCTCTTCGGTTGCATTATCAATATATATATATATTCATTTGCTTGAAAACACGTGTGTATATTTGTATATATATGCTAATTTCATTATTATCATTAAATTGTATAAAGTTTTGATAAAGAATGGCAACAGTTATCGCATTTAATTCCAGAAACTTGTTCAGCTTCGATTTCACTTTTACTATTGACATACAATACTACGCGCGTACACATAGCGCATGCGATGCTTGGCTCCCGCCGTCTGGCAAAGGTTCCACCATATAATCCATAAATAAGCCCTATCCGCGCCGTGCGTATGCATGTAAATCGTCACAGGTAGCTGTTGCATTCGGATGGAACCAACGCGCGCAGCCAGACAGTGCACTCCCGACAAAAGGCCAAAGGCCTTGGGGGAGAGGATCTCTTATTAGATCTTGGAACGAGACGCGATCCAAAAAGGAGAATGCAACGCGCGCATCAAATCTACATGCATCGTTCGTTGATCGCAAGAATTTTCAATACATTACTCCGTTAAATTAGAGGGTTCACAGAATAAAAAAAAAAACGTATGTTTTGCATCTGTGTCAAGACATTAAAAAGAGATGGATCATATTTTAAAATACAATATTTTTAAAAACGTTTATCGATGGGGATATATACACATTCTCGTTTTCTTTTCTATTTTTCAAGAAATTACGTATATATAAAATAGCGTTAAATTAGAAGCAGAATATTAAATATAATATTGATGAATAATATTTCCAGATGAGGATTGTCAATATTGTTGAAATAGCGCATTAATTGACGTTTTGAACGCGAAACTTTCAAACGCATTAAACATTAAATATACACGTCGTACAAAGCGCCGTTAGAGATTCGCTTGTTCGCCCACGGTATTCGGCTACAAGTAAAATTAAACCGTGTATCATTCTAGTTCTTTGACTCATCATCGACCCAGACATTCTGCGAGTCAAGACTGGAAGCATAGCATGCTCTTATTTGATTATTCGAGCCTTCTAACTCTATCATAAGGCGAAATCTAAAAATGCTAAAGAGAGAGAAAAAGTGCAATAGAATTATTAAAATCTGTTTGTTTAAATTTTTATCGACGTTTTTATCTAAAGCTGCAAGCAACATTCGCAGAATTAGTGTCGCCCAATTTTTTTACGATAAAAGAAACTATTTTAAAATTACACGAATGTCTAATTTCGTTGCAAACATTAAATAGAGCTTTACGATCGATGCCAGCGAAAGTACAAATGCCGATGTCATGTTGCTCGTTTCATTGACTCATATCACTTTGAAAGACTGTTTATTATTATATGTAATGGATAAATAAACTAAGTGTATATATATATACAATATACATAATAAATTTTATAATTTAATTGTTTTTGTGTCTTAATCATAGAGT
>NW_021853596.1:721196-778501 GCF_003651465.1 Formica exsecta | reverse complement strand
TTTTTTTCTTATAAAATTACATATATATATATAAATAAATAAAATATTTAAAAAAATGAAAGATATATTTTTTCAATTAAAAGTGAATATTAAAAAAGGGATCCTAAAATATTATTATTAAAATTGTGAACTTTAATCTTTAATATATATGTATGAATTATATATTTATTATAACTTCCTATTTAATAACATTTTTATTATGACGATTAAAACGTTATATCTGAATAATTTTATAATTATATAATATATAATTGTTGGGTGCACTTACTGTCATATGATCATCAATGACTTTGGTAACAGCAGCTCCGTTCTATCGTCAATCGAGAAGTCAGACTTCCGCGAATATTCCACGTTTCCCTGAATTGCCACCCGGTGAACCTTCGTGGTAACGTCAACGGGGATGTTTCTCCACGCGGTGGCGGCATCTTGTGTCTCGTCTTCGGGAAAGCACAAAGCTCCTCGAAGCGGCCAGACTCGCCCGCGTCGGGCAACAGCGTGCGGCGACCTTGCGATATTTTTGCGCCGATCTAAAAATAATTCGCACATTTTATAATACGTACGACGAGTCCTAACCCAGTCTCGCTGATCGGCGATCGAACGATGTTATCTCGTATTGCGTATCTCGTAGAGAATTGGCGAGCCCTTCCCCATCCCGCCCCCTCCTCCGATCAACCCTCACAAACGGCTCCGATCTTTGTTCGGCGATTTTTCTCGTCAAATTAGCTAATGAATTTTTTATGAATCGGGCGCGGAATAAATTTTTTATGAATCATTTTAACGATGTGCGTTATCTCGTATTGCCTATTTCGTAGAAAATTGGCGAGCCCTTTTCTCTCTCGTCCCCTCCCCCGATCAACCCTCACAAACGGCTTCGATTTTTGTTCGGCGATTTTTCTCGCCAAACATTAATGAATTTTTTATGAATCGCGCGCAGAATAAATTTTTATGAATCATCTTTTGAGATTTTCTCTGAAAAAAAAAAAATTAATTTTCTTTTTCGATATTTTTTAAAATATATAAAAAAATACAGAGATTTCTTTTACTCTTTCAAAGTTTCTTACTTTTATATTTAAAATCTCGTATCGACTATCTCTTTTATCCGGCAGAAATGGGTCATATGGTGAAAATCTTGACGTCGAGATGTGAAACGAGCGACGAGAGATACACACTCGCCGGGTTTCACCCGACGACGGTATACGCGACGCGGCACCAAGTGGTGGCGATCATGTGAGCACCAGAACAGAATTATCGCGAAGAGAGGCCAATCCGATATTTCTGGCGCGATTGTCCGGCGAAAAATAGATTCGTATGGCGGTACGGATTAAAAGACGCCACTGGGACGATTATTCTGGCGCTGTTACGCTACCAATGTCCTTCCGTAATTCTTTGTCTCCCTCTCCCTCTCTCACTCTTCCTATTTTTCGATCCTTCGCATCCCCATTTTTTCGCGTTTTCATCTCGTATCCCCATTAGCGCGATACTGACATTATCTATACCGAGAGATATAGCCATGGAATAAATATGCATAATCGTAGAATCGCTTATTAGTATAAAAATTCTTGCTAAAAATAATAGAGACTAAATTAATTACAACGATAAAAATTTAAAAAGATATTGAAAAAAAGACATTATTAGAATAATAATATTATAATTAAATGCACGCAAATACTATTTAATTCATCGTCATTAATATTGCATTCATTTAATGATTATTCCATTATGCATAACGAATCTTCGAGAGAGCGAAAGTAGGACGAATTTTTCATAGTATTTTCCAGCATACATGCCAATAAATTTCATCAAACATCTTGCATTTTTCCTAATGTTATTAACCGTTTAGTTTAGATAAATTCCATTATTATTATTCTTATACATTCTATGATTAAATCTTGATTAATTATACCCGAGCGGGCGATAACAATACAACTCGTTGTATGTGATTTGCTAGCTCTGGTGATAGCAGCATTTGTGTACATACATGTGAATTATAGCGCTTACGGATTTACGATCAGATTTAAGGTGTTATTCCCCAAATGTTGTATAGCCAATCGTACAATATAGGCATCGCACGCGTTATATCGCACGGCCAGCGCACCTTCAAAGCGTGCAGCAAACAGCAGCCGAGTCTCTTGCCTCGACTTGTATATTTATTCCTCCGCCGTTTACTCTTTTTAACTCTCTCTTTCTTTCTCTCTCTCTCTCTCTCTTTCTCTCTTCGTTACTATAAATATTATCGCACGCTAAGTTTTGCGTATACACACTTTATCAGCGCGCTTTCACGCTAGAAACACGGATCGTTACGTCAAATTTTTCAAACCGACAGCCGTCACAATATTTCATGATAATTACTTAATTGCTTAAGAGATGCCGAAAACGAAGTGGCGATTTGTCATCTTGAAACGACTCGTCAAGCCCGATCGTACTCGCCCTCCTTCCGGCGAAACTGAAATAGAAAATTCAATCGAATATTATTTATTTTCCAACATTAATTATTTCTACCTAATTGCTAATCCCTGTAAAATGCGTCATTGGAAAGGATCAACCCCGATTAAATTTTTCACGATATCCTTGACAAAAATAAATTGCGATTTTTGAAACATCTGTACGATTATTTTATATAATAATAATAAGCTCTATTCTATTTTTTAAATTAAAGCTGCAAAATACATAATGTTGACATAATAAATGTACATAATAAATTATAATGTTGTACATAAAACGGATGCATTTATTGAAGTTTTAATTGATCCAACTGCTATTAAGCAAATATTTAATGTCGTTCGTTTGTAGTTGAAATAAAACTCGTACAATTACATTTTAATACATTTTTACCTACGCTAAATTCGTTGTCGGAGATTACGTATAGATTACGCGATTAGCCGTAGCAATATTTAACTCCGACTGACCCGAGGATTTGATTTTTTTGTCCTGACGTTTTTCTGTGACGTACATTCAACATTACTTGAGGCTCGAAGCTTTTAGGAAATCCGCGCGTTGGAAATGTCTGATATGTTTTATCGACGATTCGTTATTTTGATCGTGACGTCACGTGGTTATTTCTGGTCAATTCAGAAAAAAATATTTGGCCCATTATTTCGTGATTTCATTAACAAATTCTATAATTAAATGGAAAAGTAAAAGATATAAGATGCATTAGTTATCTATGTGTTTATTACGTTTTCGAAAACTAATTTTAAATTAACATTTTGTATAAATATATGATGTGTGTATATAGGATTTTAAACTTATAAATTTTATGTAACTTTCAAGATAGTCTTCTGGATTGCAATTCATTTATTCATCTGATAAAAAAGTATTTACATAAAAAAAACTACGGCTTATTTATCGATAAATAGATATATCTTGTATCCATACATCGAACTTTATCGATTTCTCGAGCTAGTCAAGATTTCGATTTCCGCGTCAGCTATAAACTTGCAGCACATTTCGCGTAACGTTCCGCATTTGTGGGCAATCTCCCGAAATCGAGTTTCAGATACCGGAAAGTAATTCGCCAAGTTGGTCGTTAGATCTTAAGGAACTCGCCCTCTATGTTACCGAAGGATTCCAATATCCTCAATTCCGTAAAGAATATCAGGACAAGTTAGGATATCAGGACAAGTGGTATATTTTATTATCATCGAGCACTCTCTCATATATCAAGTCGTATTTTTAATATATCTTTTTCCAACAAAGTTGAAAAATAACATGTTTCTTTCTGATAAATAACTTGAAGAAACTAGAATCCATAATTTTATTATAAAGAGATTTGCAAAGATATTATATAAAACATTTACACAAACTTTCTTAATAAATTATAGAAAGAAAAATTATTATAACCATAATCAGAGACATATTATAAATTATGTCATTTTTAAATACGCCACGTTGGATCATGTTATACTTTATGATATTAATAATTTCTGACAAAGTATTTTGACATTATTCATGTGCAATATGTCAACGTTGCATAAGCTTTACTTACTTGTCATTTAATATAATAGATGATGGGAAGGATTTCGCGGTTCAACATCATGTTACCGGATGTTGTCCACAATCGCTCGTTTAACAGCTCGTTTATCATTTCCGGCAAACCTGTTTTGCTTTCCGCAATCGATAAAAACGATGGCCATTGTCAGCCAACATATACCATCGTATACCGGTAATGTGCCGCTGATGTAAAGCGGTCGTTTGTGGGTCGTAAAAGTCCTTGAAGAAACAGACTGTAAAGTCCTTGTTAAAGTTCTGGCCTGCAAACTGAATCGACCAACATATGATGAAAAACTTCTCAACGGAAAAAAAAAACTTGGACATCTAGAAAAATGTCCTCTTCTTATATACATACATTTATATTCATATATTGTGTACTATATTTCTAGAACAATAGATACGTTTCGAATCTCTCGGGATTATTTTGAAAAGCATTAATCTAAAACTGAACGAGGGAAAAATGATCAAAATTGTGCGGAAAAGTGAAGGACGGGGTAAAGGAACGACGTATGTCGCTCTATCTTTAGAGTTCGTGTTCGCGCAAACCACTCATCGAGACGCCAAAGTGTCTGCTAGCGGACCTTATCTGAGTCCGAAGGCGTTGAAACTTCTTATCTCGTGTTCGATACATTGCAAAGATACCGCGAAGAGAAGTCAGACTAATTCTACATTCTATAACTTTCTTGTCATGCATTATAAAGAGAGGAGGAAAGTTCTGTGCAAATTTTTCCCGTATGTAATTTATAATATCAATTAAATGGAAGATCGACAAATGTGAAAATAGAATTATTACTATTTTAATTAAAAATACACCGCGAAATATGTGTGAATTTTAAAAAGTTTTTAAAGAAGCTCGTTTGAATCTGCATTATAATTTTACAAAAATAAACTTCTATTTTCTCAGGAGAAGCATAAATATTTTTAAATTCTTAACTTTGCACACATATGTTGTTTTTTTACGTTTCTAAATATATTTATACGATTCTTATGAATTTTTTATACGTCTCTAAAAATATACGTGTTATCGCAAATTAATGAAAAATCAAAAAGATTTTTGTTTTCACATTGTTGACTCACGGATATCAGCAAATACGCGGGTCGCGGAGAGTAAATATTTTTCAAAAATAATGATCTCATTATAGTCGTAGATATCTGTGGAGCTTCTTCGTGTTATTATATAACTACATACAACTCTGGAGATTTGTGCAATCTAAAAAAAAAAGAAATTCGTCTGCTTGCACAAATTCTTTCTGGCCGTTAACTGCAAAAATTCCGCACAAACAACGGTAAACAAACGAAATGCGAAATACATTTTAGAGGAGATAAAAGTAAACAGCGATTTCCCTTCTAAACAAGTATACCTATGGCGCTTTCCTCAAGTCAGTCAGTCAAAAGAAAATGTTATCATATTTTGCGCACGATGACATTTACATTTATAATTTCTTACATCACTTGCAGCTGCGTGGTAGAAGTATATCTATGCGATAAATCAAAATTCGAATTTCCGAACGAGAAGAAATTGAGAGTCCAATGGTCTCCAGCAGGTCTCGATTAACTTACTTTTGATTTACGGTTGTACCATATCGGCACAACACGTGTGGTGTGGTGTGGTCCGACCCGTAGAATGAGCCCCGAAATAGTCGCTGGCGAAAAATATATCCTCCGGGCGATACCCTATCGCGAGCTTTATTGTCCTACGTCATCACGCACAGGGTGTAAAAAAGGATTTCGCCGCGCGTGTGAGATGTTAGGTAATTCCGTACGTTTGTTTCAAGCTGTGATGTAACTTTCTCATTAGGCAAGCTTGATGGGCTTTAGCAGAATGATCCCGCAGATTATAACGTTACTTGCTTCACGCTCGCGTTCGCACACATAAGCAAACGATAACGATTTTGTTTGAAACAAGAACTAATCCATTCGATACGCAATCTTCCGCTATATCGCGATAATCCAATTAATATAAAGTCTGTGTATAAGTGCATTTGATGTATTGCATCATGAGATTTATTAAAGGATTCGAATCGAGACTCGTGCCATCTCAATAATTATATTAATAATTAATTAATACAAAATCGAATTTATCGATCATTAGAATGTTGCTGTTATATATATATATGTTCCAATAACAGCAGAGAACAGATACATGCAGCGTCGATATATAAAAATAAAATTATTTCTTAATAAAAATTTAGAGAACGATCATTATTATTCACAAACTTCAATATGTCACATCTTAGAATGATTAAACGCGAATCACAATTCTATTAAAAAGCAAAACTTTCCTTTGAGATTGATCGATAAATACCGTTTGATCATTGTTTCGAAACTTGTTTAATTCTTTTTTCATATTGTTTCCCTCGTGTGTTGAGTAAATGTAATATCTTACCGTATCTTACGGCACGGGAATCTTTATTTAGTTTTTATTGTCTTGTTACGAATCTTATTTCCCGGCAGTTGCCCCGACCATGTGGTGCTCTGTAATATATAGGAGTTTAATTCTAATCCTACGTTTGTAAATATTAACAAAGTTCGCGTTTAACACGTCTCTCGATTAGTGGGTGGTCTCCGCACACACTAACTATAGAGAATCAAAGACGTCGTTGCCGCGGCAACCAGCAAAAAAGAGATATTGGCTTTTGCTAATCTCCTGAGTTTGCCATTTATGCTTTAGTTAATTTGAGGAAAAAAGAGAGAAATTTGCAATAAAAATCTCATAGAGACCTACAAATAATTTGCATATTAAGAGTTTTTCGATGATTAATAATAACAAAGTAGCAGATTTGTCATTCTCTTTTAGCATTATAGAAAATTTAGAACATCTAATGTCAAAGATTTCAACATGATGTGTAACAGTAGAATCTATTTTTATGTTCTACTTTTGTTACAAAATGTCATGATATTATTGAAGACTTAAAGCCGTTTCTCACAATCGGTACATTATTGCATTATTAGAGCAGTAAAATTAAGATTGCGGCTTTATGGCCGTCCATTATGTTGAATTCTAGAAGAAAATTATAAAAAAAGATATAAGTATCCCTTATCTATGCCCTTGTGCATTATCACCCTTATGTAATGAAACGTTTTATTTTATGAATCACGTTCAAATCTTGAATTTTACATGCATTCCAATAATGTTAATATAAAGTGATTATTGCTGAAAATAATTAGAAGATCGATTATCTCATTTTTAATAAATATTTAATTTGAAAATTTCTGTCAATGTTCAAATTTAAAAAATAATTAGTAAATATGATTATGTAAACGTAATATTTTAACATCTTTAATTTGCTAGTATTTTATGAAATCTACAAAATCACTCGAAGAAACAATCTCCTAATCATCTTTTAACGTAGATTATCACGCATCTAAAATTTTAATTTGAAGTCACCTTCTGACAAGCCAAATTTTTGCAAAAAATTTTCCTTTGCTTCTTTTCCTCGCAAGATTCGTGACAATGATAATTATTTTGCTTTGGCATTCCGCGATTCGAGGCGATATCGTCATTCTCATGCCATGTTGCGAGGAACGATATGTCGTCACGACCTCGTCAAAACTCGCCGACACCGTTTCATCGGGGAACGCCAGAAAACGGTCGCCAGAAAGCGTTGGTATTTGGCAAAGCGTGACGACACCGACGTCGTCGACGCTACACCTCCGGTTAGTCTGCGGCGGACCCAGGTATCCCAGACCGCAGCAACTTCTATACCTCTTCCTCAGTCTGATCCATCGTCGTCGTTGCCGTCATCTCCTTCTCTCTTATATTCGCGGCTTGCTCGCTCGCGTTTCCGCACGCGAGCGGGAAGGAGGAAGTGGAGAGAAGGGGCGAAGACGCTTTTAGACACGGAGCGTCCACGAGCGTCGCGACGCCCTGAGGAGCAGTAGTCGCGTACCTTAGGCAGCTTCCACCTTGCCGGCTCTCGCGCGAGTTCTTGTAACGCGTGCGATCTTGACGTCCGGACGTCGTTTTCGTCGTCGTCGTCGTTGTACTCTGCCGGCATTGTTTTTCGTAAAATCTCCTGGAGAACGAACAAGACACAATGATTCTTGTCCTCCCGAAGAGCCTTCTTAGGCTCTATTTAGAGAAAAGGTCGATTTGTTAAAACTCTTGAGCCAGCCATCTAAAAGTCGACTCTAAAAGTTGCCATTTGGGCGATACGTTGTATAATAGGGAATAAGGCATTGATCCACGGTATTTTCTTCAGCGAGTGGCGAAGTGTCAAAGTGCAGTTGGTGTATTTTTGTTGGTGTACCTTGGTGTTCATTCGAAACATATTCGTTTCACGAATGTATTCTTCAAAAGCGAAGTGATAGGTCATCGCGAGTAAGAAAACAAATACGTCACCTGGTATGGTAGAGTGAATTCCACGCGGTGAAGGACGATCGTCCGCAAGTTGTCTTTGTCGTGCACGACACCGGTCTGACGCAATTTTACGAAGGTGGTTCGCGTGGCAAGGCGAGACAAGGACGCGACGATGGCGGAGCGTCCCGGCGGGGGCAGGAGACGCTCGCGTCGCGACAGTACGGACACCACAAACACGATACGCGATACACCGCCTACGTCCAAGGATCGCAGGACCAAACGTTTCGGCAAGCCCGTCAAGGAGAGATGGCTACTCACCAGGAAGACGTGGCGATACATGGCGGATGCCGGCCGGCGTCTCATCCCGGATGGTACTCACAACCGTCCGGAGGATATACCAAAGATCGAGCAGTACTTTCAGGAGGTTTGCCAAAAGGAGCCGCGGTTCCTACTCTGGAGAAAAGCTTCATATCCGGGCACTCTGGGCTTCCGCGCCCAGCGACGTCGCAGACAAATCAAAGGCGGCAGCTGTCGAACCCAAGCCAGCTCGGCCGATGAGGCCGACGACGTCAGGAGTTCGCCGCAGAGCTTCGTCCCTCACGCGACCACGTCTAGCAAGTTTGATCTTGCCAAGGTGAAAAGAGAGTGGCTGCTGACGTCAGGCAACGGCAGCGAAAGCACACCGTCGAGTCCGGTGATGCGTCGTAAGACGTCTCAGGAGGATGCCGAGGCCAAAGAGCTGGCCGATATGCTACAAAAGTACCTGAACATGCAGGGTGACGCAGCTAATCCGACAAGGGCGGCCGCCAAGTCGCAGGGGACAATGCAACAGATGGAAACGAAAGAGCACTTCGATTATCGTAGTTTGATAGACAAGTTGCAGCAACATCTGAATATGATCGTGGCTCAGGCTAAACGCGATGAAGCTTCTCGCCAGAGTTCTTCCAGCGTGACAAACGTGATTCCCGAGACTATGTTGTCCTATCAAAGCGACTACGTTCATAAATCGTTGATGGAAACATTGAGTCGTTATTATAGTAAATCGTCTTCTCGGGAGCATGTTATTTCCGATATCTTGACGGATCGGAAGCTCCTTGAGAAGCTTTACTTTGACCTGAGGTGCACTCGAGGTTTCAGGGGACCTCGAGCAACCGGTGCGTACACCTCGCCGTCCACTCGATGGTGGGGCCACGAGAGAAGTAGACCATCCACCAATAAGTCCAACGTTTGGTCATCCACGAGGCGAGATGATCACCCAATCTCACCGCCACCTCTGATTGCCGTCCAGGAACCCAGCACCGATCGGTGCTTTCTTAACGATGGCGTGCAAACCGATCCGGTTTCCCGAGACGTCCTCGATGCGTATCTACTAGAAAGAGAAAAGGATGAGTCCTTTTCGCAGAAGGAGACGACGTCGCACAAGTCAAGCGGACGGAGACGCAGCAGCGTCGACAATGACGACGTGTCGCCATCCGTGAGCGATACTATTAAGAGATACTTGCGGATGGCGCGAAAAAAGTCCATGGATGCTGACAAGGCCGATCGATTCAAGCGGGTAAACTACGATCGGAATTTGCGCAACATCAAGGCCAAGGGCGAGATTACCAAGCCCGGCGACGACGACGGAAACAGCAAGGGTTGTCAGACGGAGGACAATTGGGCGACACATTATCGCGAGATGTCCTCCTACGGTCCTGGCGAGATCCCGTCCGAGAATTTATCGGATGCCGACACGACGACGTCACCGCCGGCGAGCAGAAACGCCAGCTCCAGGAGCAGCATCGACGCCGGCCTCGGCTCCGAGGAGACCAACACCCCCGTTAAACATCCTCATCATCATCAATCCTTCCTGTCCCATCTCCTGCACGGTTCCAACGCGCATAAGGATAAGCCGCACTCGGCACCGGGTTCGCCGGCACTTACGTCATCGTCCGCCAATTCCGCAGGTGGCACCGCGATGCAGAAGAGCAAGTCCTCGAGCAGCGTCGTGCATCACGGCAGCCGGCTGGTGGCGAAGAAGATCTGGCGATCTAGGAGCAAGAGCACGTCGAGAGCGTTGCATCAGCCATCCGTGTGGACGCCTCAGGTGAGTCTTTTTCCACTTGTGCAACGCTCGATGAAAGAACTAACAAATAAATTGCGGTATTAAAGAAATTAAAATTAAAAAAAAAAAATTAAAAAAAAAAAAAGAAGTGAAATTTTTACATTTTTCACATTTAAAATTTAAGTAAGATATTCAAAGCTTTCGATAGTAATTTGAGTTGCAATAACTGATTATATTTTGTTAATAAAATTATAAAAATTTTATACTTTAAATCATCTGAAAAAAAATGATCATAAATCAAAATTATTATAAATCAGATAATCTGTATTAATAATAATACATCATCTTCTCTAATTATTTTGAATAATACTTTTGATTTTGCTGATTAGTAGTACATTTGTGAGGAGAATTTCCTCCGCTGTTTGTGATAGGGTGAGACAGCTGAGAGCACAGAAATGAAATGCGTCTTCTGGAAGTTATATTAAATGCATGTCGCGGATTTTCCAACGAGCTATATCTCACGCATTCTTTGGCGTCTCCGCGAAATTAGCAAAAAGCTCAATAAAAAGGAACAGTAGATATCATAAATTTGGCATAGACCCGCATTTTCGTAATGGCAGCTTCTGGCGCTGATCTCCATGTTACGCGAGGCAGGAATATCCTCTGAAAGAGCAGAGAGATTCTGAATTATAAAGGGTGTTTGGCGAAACTGGCAATTGGCGATTGCGCTATTTTTGGACAAAGTTATTCTTGCAAATTAATTCCGGAATAACAAGTTATTTAGAGATATTACAAAACATGTTAAATATTCTTTATAAATATGATAAAAAATATCGTACAAGCACGCATCTCTATTTCTTTTTCTTTGTTTGTTCGCGATACGAGTATCATAATCTTCTGTTTTGTGAAAATAAGTTTTGAAGTAATCCACTTAAATTATTCATGCCATTTATTCATCCAAGAATTTTTAATGTGAAAGAAAATTCTTGATGGAGATATTTATATTCTGTTCCGCGTTTGCTCTTATACTGAGTTTCCAAAGTAGTGTGTCCCCTTTCACCATTCATAATTTAAATGTTCATATATATTTAATTATCATAGATGAAAAGTTATTTGACGGAATTGAGAAAATACTGAATGTTTCGTTGCGGCATGAATTTGATTTCGAATTATATCATTATTTTGTAATTTTTTCAAATAAATTTGAGAATGATTTTTCTGATATGCACTTTCACATTTGTGACAATAATTTTTAAAATATCTAAAATTATATTCTTTTTCTTTTCTAGAGTAAATTTTATGTCAAATTCAATTGAAAAAAAAAAAAAAAATGACGCATTTACATCTTTGAAACTTGTCACGAGAGAGAACTTATTTTTATTCATTTTTCGTTAATATTCTCTGACAGAGAAAAATTTTTTCAAATTGTATATTTGATTTTAATTATTTTCTAATTTCTTCAAAATTAAGGGAGAGACAGTTTGCAAAATACTTTCATTCACAGAATTTTCACCGGTACTCGATAATTGCACTCATTGCTGATCTACTCACGTTTCTCCCTTTCTTCTTTAACACCTCCTTATCCTCGATGTCTAAGCACGCGAAGGATGCGAAAAGGGAAAACGCGAAAGAAGAAAAAGGGGGTCGACCTTGCGGCAGACGTTCTCGTTAAGCGGTAAGCGCGATAACCAATTTAGGGCCTCGGAATTTCGCTGGCGCCGCCAGAAATAGTCAGCCAACGCGGCGGTGTGTATAAACTATACTTAACCCCTCCCCTCCCCTTTCTTCCCTGCCACTACACTACTACTTGGATATATATCGACACACTAAAACCAAAGTCTACTACCACCGCCGTCGTTGTATCCATGCTATTCTCACGTGGTGTTTCTCCGTTATTTCGACGAATAATCCGTCGCGAGATGGTAAAGGAAAAAGAAAACTCTTTTTTTCTCCCGGCATAAAAAATTAATTATATTAGTCAATTTCTGCCTTTCAGTATCGATATATAACTAATTTATAATTAGAGAATTAATTTTTTCCTTAAAAAGAAAATATTTGATTGGACGTAATTAATAATTAAATATTTCCGAATACAATAAAAGAAAAATGATTTACGTTTTATAATAATGTTTGATAATGGACGCATGTTTAAAAAGAAAATAGGACATTATTCCTTGTTGAAAACTGAAATTACATCTGCACCAAAGTTTAATTGAAAATATTCTTGTCCAAGCTTTAAAATTAAATATTTTGATAAAACTACGTCTGGTGTGATGTCAAAATTCTATCAAAATAAAGCTGAAAAATTGAGTTTTATTATTTGTTTGCATGTTGAAACACAATTTCTTTTCTTTTCTTTTCGATCAATTATAACTCGAAAACTATATATGTAAACATGTTTTTCCATTGAATAAATCACTTTCCCCCTGTAAGCAAATAATAATATTACTTACTCGAGATGCGCTTATTAACGTAACATCCTTTTTGTATTATTTGTTTGCATGTTGAAACACAATTTCTTTTCTTTTCTTTTCGATCAATTATAACTCGAAAACTATATATGTAAACATGTTTTTCCATTAAATAAATCACTTTCCCTGTAAGCAAATAATAATATTACTTACTCGAGATGCGCTTATTAACGTAACATCCTGTTTGTTATTTCCTCTAATACGCAATAATTTCATTAATGAAATTAAATTCTTCTTCTTTATGACAAAGTTTGTAATGGATAATCTCCACTGTTTTTCACAATTGAACAAGGAAACAGTGAGAAGGAAGAATAGCTCGATCAAGGGACGATGGACGGAAACTAACTAAATCGACACTTTCCAAAATTAGTTTCCGCATGATCATCCGCATTTGCATGTGATGCGAAGCTCATGTACATACTCTCTTTATCTTGTATAGCATGTTTTGTTAGTGCTTCCCTCGCGTTCCGAGGACGCTTCTATTCCGTCAATCCCCATGCGTCCCTTCCCATGCAAGGCCTTCGTCGCAAGCCTTCAGAATATATAATATATAACAACAAGCAAAGAGCAATAATTTACTCCCGGCGATTAACAAGCGAGTCACGAACTTTTTCAGTCCTTTCCCTTTTTGCATTACCCTGTTAATTTTCATCCTTGCATCAAAGGCCGCAGAAAAATAAGCAAATACTTTGAAATAATAAAAAATAATAATTACAATAATGTGAAGTTACGATAAAATAATGATAATTAAAATTTTAAGGAAAATTTAAATGACGCGAGTGAGATGCTACATAAATCGAGAGTTTTATACATAATGAAAAAAACGTTTTAATTTTCCTCTAATATTTATGTCTAATTAAAATTTTAAGGAAAATTTAAATGACGCGAGTGAGATGCTACATAAATCGAGAGTTTTACATAATGAAAAAAACGTTTTAATTTTCCTCTAATATTTATGTAAAGCAAAAAATCTAAATCATTATTATACGGGGAAATGGTAAAACTCACGTATTTTCATACAAGATAAAAGTTCAATTTGTCCACCTACACGTATCACACACGGCTGTTTCTTAGTGTTTGTATCGCTAATCGCGATAAAGTACGTTGCAGTTATTTCCATTTGATTGTGATGTCAGCGAAACAAAAAGTAGCCAAACATATGGAAGATGCATTTTGATGCCGATAAAACATGTAAGCGCATCATTATCTGTCTCCCATCATTATATCTTGCTCTGTATCATATCATCTTGCTCCGTGTCTCCGTATCATATTTTTATTTGTTACATTGCAACGAGATTATACAATATGTAATGATATCAATTACTTGATGCAATAAACAAACTGCTGACACTATACGCGGATACTATATGTAACTTGTTTCAATTTCGCTACATTTTCTTGTGTACTCGTGTTTATTTAACGATAGATCAATATTTCTTCATTAATTCGTCTTAATTAAATCGCTCGTTACTTCATCTCGTTTTAATGCGTATTTTAAAGTGCAATTTTACAGAGAAATCAATTACGAAAGTATTATGGGGAACAAAATCATCCTTTCTAAAATCACATTTTATCGATATAACATTTTCGATTTAAAACTATGCTTACTCATCGCTTCGATATGCTACAAAAAGGATAGATTCTCAATAAAACAATTAATCATTAAAATGCGCCACTTATTCAAGCTTGTCTCATTGTCACATATTTCTTCTTGAATTGTATTTTCTAATGCATGGGACATGAGATCTTGAAAAGAAGATGCACTGACAAATTTCGTCGGTGAATAACAATGATCATTACTCGTGTCTTTCCTCTGCGGTTCTCTTCGACGTCGTAAAATATTACAAGAGCGTGCAACACATTTGCGGAAAAACGTACGAGAATGTATTTACTTGTAGGTTGAAGAGGCAGGAAGAATGATATCGCACGTTCTCGCTTCCATCATCTTTTGCATAAAAACCTATAACGTTGGGCATACATGCTGTTGCCCCGACACATGCTTTTTGCGTTAAAATTTTTGACAATTTTTTTGATTGCTTTTTTGACTGGACGCGATATAACTTGACGCCTTTCGCACGTGCAGTTGAACGACAGAAGTAGCAGGTTTATTTCTTGCAATTTTTAACGATTGTTGAAACGAGTTTGACAGCAATATATTTTTAGCAATATATCTTTTTCAAAAATTTTAACAAAATATCGTAAAAAATATAAAGATGATTTATAGTAACCCATTAAAAAGAATAACTATGTATGACAACATGATCGATGAATAAAACTATATTATATTCTCTCTTGATTTTTGCCTCAGAATACAAGAGATATTATTAATTGTGATATTATTATTATTATTATCATTATATAATCAAAAACAAATATAATCCACTCGTTAAATTTTCAATGTGTGCAATTTAAGCTCGGTTCGATCTTACTACACGCTCCATTCGCGAATACGAGCAAACATTTGCACAATTACGTCTCTTGCAAGATTAACTTGATCCTCTCTGTACGAGGCGGAAGGAAAGTGTATGAGTTATGGTCTGCCATAGTGTATCTCGTCGCGTTATATCTCGCGTTATTTCCTCGATATTATACTTCGTCCCGTTTACTTGTCGAATGCACGTTACTCGGAACTATCGTTGAATTATCATGAAATTTTTATGGCACGTGTCTGCGAACGTGTAAATATTAATGAATAAAGTTGATGTTATATCCGCCGAAGTTGTCGATCCGCTGTCAAAATCGAAATTGATCAATTCGCGGTAAGGGAAACTCCGGTGCAAATACCGGGAGCTGTGTGATTTATCTCGGCGATGAATCCATAAATTTTAATTCCGCGAATTTACATGATAGGATTAATTTGAATGAATCGTTGCATGATAACGAGGAGCGCGTCGAGATCACGGAATTAAATTTCGCGTTCGGAAATCCCCCGCTCTCTGCGAGATCTCTAATATTCATCGATTCGCATACGCCTCACGGCGTTTCTCGCGTCACGGTTACACGTGCTGAAAATTCGTTCGAGATTGCTGTCAGGCAAGAATTCGCGGCAGTTTTCAAGTTGACGGAAGGATATAATCGAGAGACGCCTACCGTCTACCCGATCTCTTTTCTGTCACAGGGAAAATGCACCTGGGCAGGCACGACGAATCGGCGCGTAACCCTGCAGGATACATCGCTGCGAACGCTGTCCGATATCGAGAAGAAGGTCCTCTGCAACGTGGCCGTAGCGAAGCTCCAAGCTCTCAATCTGGGTGTGCACATCAGGCCGCCGAGTGGTGAGTCGTTTAAAAAAAAAAAAAAAGAAAAAAAGAAAAAAAAAAGGAAAGAAATGAAAACAAGAATTTTGACGTATTGTTAAAGTTTTTTTTTTTCCCCGAGAAAGAGAGGGAAAGAATGATCCATCCGTCGTATATCTGTATCGTTTTATATTTTTTTTCCGTCTATAATTATTATCAAGTAATACATCATCGCGGTCTCTCCTCTTCTTAATACGCTCACGCTCCACATCCGCGTTTCGCTCGCGGATTTTGAAAGAAATTCCTCCGGGCACGTGTAATACCATTACAACCGTCTGCGTGCCACGCTACATTAGTCTGTGGAGTATGTTCCGAAGGAGCGAAGAAAAGAGAGGAAACTGCGCCCAACGAGAAATTCCAACGAGTATTTAAGCGCACGGCCCCCGCCGGCTTTTATTTAACAAACACCGATGAAAGTCATGAATTTCTTGGATGCTTTTGTACGCCGTACAAAATCGAATCCTCATGTGCTTTCTCGTCAACGCCCCCGTACGTTATGTGAATTATCCGTTATAGGGTCGGTTCTTTTAGCAAATTCCCGCGTTTTATCAGCGTTATAAAGATCTCTTCAGTATATTTTTATATTTTTATACGAAAGATAAATATTTTCCCTGCGAAAATCTGAGGATTATTGATATAGATTAAACGAATTTCTTTATTGATCGTAAGTTAAAATGTTTTCTGAAAATAATTATTTTCAGAAAATGTTGATTCATTTGTCGTTTTTCAATAGCATAGCTTGATTTTGTGCTGCATTTACATAAGTTATTCAATGCTGAATACGAAGAAATGAGGCATCTTTGTCGCTTCTTCGAAAAACTTGATTTTCGATCGACCGACCGACTGCTTTCGTACTTACGAGGAATAATAATAGGGGAGAGAGAGAGAATCTCTCGGAATCTCATTGTATATCTAAGAGATTACTTCAGCATTTATCGCGATAGACGTGGCGCCGTTTGGCTGTCTCGTTTCAACTCTAGATGATTGACGTGTTTATGACCACAAGTGTTAGCTCGCCTTCATCCACTCGAATTTTGCGATGTCTCTCTTCTTTCGTCTGAATGCCGAAAATTCCGATCATTAAAGTGATATTGCACATACTACAATAGAATAACTATAAATAATTACACTATAATAGAAATAGCGTACATTCTCCTAATAGAAAGTGCAAAATGCATTAAATCATATTGATCGATATTGGAACCTTGCAATATCTTCACTTTTCAAATTCGAAGTTTAATATTATTTGTTAGCCGCGGAAATTCTTTATAAAGGATACAATAATATAATAATAAATTATACATATATATACACACATATGATAAATATAATTTATGCAGGTCCATTATTTGTAAAGAAAAAAGAAATTAAATTTAAGAAAATCTTCAAACTTTAAATTTTTTTATTTGAAAAGTATATTTTCCACCCATGTTATGGCAAAAATAGCTTTTCTATATGCGAATTATTGAAATCGAAAGAGTAAATTATTATCAAGCCCAAGCGCATATGATCTTAAAAAAAAAAAATTAAATTTTAAAACGCGCGTCCGTCATTCCGAGGCACACAAAGGCGCAATGAAGAGGAAAGTCGTGTAAAATGTACTTGGGCAGTGTCGGATTTATAGTCAGAATAAACCAGAAACGTAATTAATCACAATATGAAAGTGTACGCGCTGTCAGCCAGAACGAACTTTTGCAAGAGATCCTATGTGAATTATATTTTACTAACGAACGTTACATTATTCCCGTCACATACGAGAACATAAAAATGTAGAAATATCTCATATCTCTCTCTCTCGTTTAATCATCTTATTTTAAAATCTCCTTTTATCACTTTCCCTTTCACTAGAAAAAAAAAATTGATGAAATTGTACACGGATACACGGATTTATTTTAAAATAAACGCCTTATATATAGGAATTATTCCGGCATGACAGAAGTAGATACTGTTCTGATTTTACAAGTGGATTGCATAATGTATTACATTAAGCGGGTCTCGGAAAACATTTGTCAGGTCGTTCTCTTCGTTTCCTTTCAGAAACATTCAGCAGCGGGTCGGTGACCACGAAGCCAAAGAGACGGGCGTACTTGCTGAAGAGGAAGGCTCTAACAACGGGCTTCTTCGACAATAAAGGGAAGGACGAGAAGGAAAAGGGTGAGCACAAAGCGCAATACCGGTTAATCGCGTCGCCGCCGGCTATATTGCCAGCGTACTTTCGCTACGAAGAGAAACAACCGTAATCTCGAGAATAAACGATGATGTCTATTTATACCGCCGGCCGCTTTCTATTCTTCTTCAATTAAAATCTTTTCGCGAATAAATAAAATGTGCCCCATTCTCGATATCGATACGCTTTACTTGCAGGATGATATAACAAGGAATTGCGGTCGTTAGGTCACGCGAGAGAAAAACGCGAAGGTTCAACGAAATGTTATGTCCGGTCAACGAGCTTCTCTAATTATGTCGATGAAATTCTTTTAGTCACTAAAAGCTATGCAACAAATGAAACTTGTAATAACAAAGCGTCTATAAAATTGAAATGTTTTTTTTCTTTCTCTTGCAAAAATAGATAACTTCGGATTCAACGAACTGTAAAGATCTCCAATTAAATAAATCGATGTACAATGACTTTTTCCTCTTCTCATATAAAATGTCATCTTATTTTTTTTCGGAGAATCTGAATTGAATTTATATTCTTGATATCTCAGCGATACATATTCTTTTATGATCTTCGATTTCCGATATAGAAATATGAAATATTAAATTCATCGAAGTTGTGGTGCAAAAGCAACGAATCGCGCGTGGAAATTTGTTTGATCGTGCCGATAATTAAGTACGAAGTGCGCATTTGAATGTGTAGAAAGCCGCGTATTTAACGATCGTATAATTTATGACGCAATTATTTGTTTGGAGAATAACTGGTTCAGTTATTTTCAGACAGACGCAATAGTCACTCGCCGAAGTTCTTCGGGGGAGTGCTCTATCACTTGATACGTTTACGACATTCTTACGCGTATATGTACGTATTTGTATGCGATATTAATCTATCGCAACGAAGATAAATATTGTTCTTGGGACAAATTTCCAATCTATTTTAACCGATCCACATGTCTCTCTTTAGTCTCGCCGTTTCAAATTCCATGCTTGGTCACAAGAAGTTTGAGTCAAGTGAATCACTTATATCAAAAAGATATTCGCACTAAACGCTAATTTTAGCCAAATAAACACAAGTTTATTTTAATTAAAATTATGATATAAATAATAAAAATAAGTAAAAATGACGCGAAAAAATGAAAAGTAATTAACTCCCGGCCTCATTATATTATATCGAGAAAATAATATTTGTGAAAGTATGAAAATTTTCCGTAAGAAGGATATCTCTACAGGACAGAATGCAGATACTATTCCCGGTTACTGCAATTTCCGTGCAGAAATGCAGATGAAACGCGTTTGTGACTCGTACCAGGATAATTGTTTCTTGTCGAGCATTCTCATATCGGTGGAATCGCTACGCGAGCAAACTGCAATTTTCCGCGACGAACGTTAACCGAAAATGCACTCTGTTCATCGCATTCTCATTTCGAAGATTTCTAATTATGTAGGCGATTATCCTCGCGGCATTGTTTGTACTGCACTCTCATATCGTCCGTGACATTTCAAATAAGAATCCGATATGGGTGGCAAATCGACTGAGATAGGTGCATATCGGAAATAGGGTTTTCCATGTAAAATTTCATGACGTGTATCTCTCTCCGGATACATTACAAACTAAAAGCGTATCATTGCAAATGCAAATGTACAATAGTACTCAATACAACTTATAGTACCCTCGAGAAAATTCACAAAGCTCCGTTCGGGTATATAAACCAAGTAAATCATCGTTTTTGGTTTCGCATTCTAATAAAATAATAAATAAATATATATATATATACATATATATATATATATATAGAAAGCTATAAATAACTACTTAATTTCAAACGAGTCGCGATACAAATCGATTTAAAAATGATTTATTTATACAGTTTCACTGTTATGGTATTATTAAAAATTTATTTCTCTCTCTCTCTCTCTCTCTTTCTCTCTCTCAAAGTAACTGATAGTGAGATAAAATTTTGCTGTGAAAGATGCATCTATTTACCCGTGTGCGAGAGGCGGGTGCGGAGCAACATCGGTCGGCCAGGCTGGTATGAGACACAATTTCGCCGGTTAAAATTAGCCACGGGGTGCTCGGTGGCGGTACATATTTCCGCATATATCAGGTTTATTTGCGGTCTGCGTGCACGCTGAATACGCCTATGCGTAGGGACACCATGCGTCAATCGGGAATCTTCCCGCGAGGTCGCTCACTCCCTTTAATGCACCGCTTTAATGTTTCCCCTCAGGTGCGGCGATATGAATTGCATTCCAAACTTGTATCGCTTTGTATGTAAGAATGAAACTGATATGTATTTGCCCCATGGTGTAAACATTTCTTGATAAAAACACAATTAAGATATTAGTGCACACAAACACACACACACACACACACATACAGAGAAAACAATTATTTTTTCTATCAAAAAACTAATATAGTTAACATGAAAAAAGAAATGAATATAAGACAAAGAAAATTAAGAAAAAAAAACTACGATGATAAGAAATATTCCATTTATGGCATAAAATGAAATGAAAAATGCATTCTTATCCCATTTTAAATATAATTTTGAATATAAAATTTCATTTTTAATATTTTTAGTTATATATATAAAGAGAAAGATGTATTAATGTATTACGCGTTAAAAGCTTTTAGATCTCGACAGATCGACGAACAAATTATTCGACGATCGTGTCAAGTAACAATTCTCAGAAGAGGCATTAAACACAACGTTATTGTCAAATCAGGCCTTCTTAAATATAGAATAACACGTGACTCTGATGCTATAAATTTCATTTTCAAAGTACGTTAGCGATCAAAATATACAGGCCCAAACAAAGTTGCATCCACGTATAAATATACCTATCAGGAAATGTCAATTACTTAAACGTGTGCGTGCAACAAGATACACCGGGGATATTTATACACGCAATGTCCGTACGCTCGCACTCCGCGCGTCTAAATACGTATCCGACATCGTACCGGACCGACATACGGGGGTGGCAAAGTGTTTGACGATCGATGCCGATCGTTTCTCGACGTTTCCAAGAAGAGGCTCGTTCTCTTCGCACATTGTAGTGCGTAAAGTGGCTTGCGTTTCACGCTCGTTTCGAGAAGGTACGTTTCGAAGAGAAGGAGAGAGAGAGAGAAAGAAATGGCCGGGATGGCCCAGATCGTGCGTGGTCTATAATCGGACCGATATAGGGACACGGTTTGTTGTTTTTCGGTTTTCAGCTGGCTCTTGGAGAAATGGTCGAAATTTTAGCGCCTTCCATCTATCATCACAGACCACGTCTTTACGTAATATTTTTCCTTTACGACAAATTGCATTGCCGAAAAAGACATTTTGTAAATTTTTCGCACGCATAACTTGAACGAGAGAAACGAAAAGTGGTTTCCGCGAAGCCATTACCCGCGAGAAAAAAATTTAGTATCATAATAAAATGCAAAAATAAAAAACCGTGGCCAGCATTATTTAAAAAAAAAAAACTTGAATCCGCACCATACAAGATTCGATTGGAGATTTGAGATATCACGTGGAATGATTACAGGCAGCTGTCCACAGACATATATAGAAGTCTGTGCAGCTGTCAAAATGATTCAAAGCCTTGGAAAGATACAATCGTTATCGACAAGCACTTCACGTATAACGTATCGAGTCGATGGCGGTAAGCGTGCTTTATCGAAAGAAAGTATAGTTTCGTCGATAAAAAGTCCTTTATGTGAACGTGAATTGAAGGAATCGTGCGTGTAATTCTCCCTCCGGCTTTTGACGTTATAATCGAAGACGGCGCCGACGTAGCGGCAAATGTGCTTCGAATTACCTGGCTTTCATATCGCGTGGCGGACGTGGGCAGACTAAAAGAAGCTCGCGTCTGTCTTAGGGATTGCAACTTTACGGAATACGTTTTTGGCCGCGATCTGAAAAGATGCGCAATACCCGGTGGATGAGACGTTGATGTTAATTAGTGTCACGTTAAATACGTCATTTCTACAGAAGATCTGCCTTCTCGGGTGTCGAGAATCAAGTCGCTAAAATATCTCAAGCCGCGTCGAATTAGCGCTATTGATGCAGAAAGTCTGGATAATTACATAGTTGTAATATTATCGCATTTGTTGTTCGTAATTGCGTTAAAAACTTATTTGAAATTGTTAAGAAAATACGATAAAACGTAAGATTAAGATTAAACGTAATTTTCAACGAAACAGGATCCTTTTATGTGGTTGAAATGGTGAAATTAAAATTTATTTTATATTAATTATATGTTATCTTAAACACTGTCTTAGAGTTTTGTTTTGTTAGTATAATGAAAAATTACTCTTGCAGAGAATATAATAGTATAATGAAAAGTTACTCTTGCTTAATCTTGTTTGAAGATACTTTCTGTTATAATTAATCTTAATTTTTTTCGCCATTTCATTAAACAATTCGAGTTACAGAAACGCGTTAATTAATCGATGTATTATACCGTGGCACGGCAAATCGTTATGAAATTATTTGACGAATATCGTTTACATTAATGAGCCTAATTAGCGGACGGTGCGACGTTATCGCATCGGTGCTCCAGCTTATTTATACACGAAATACGCACGGACACATGCAAATTCGTCGTGTCCACAAAACACAGCTGACGGCTCGTAGATCAGATCGATGTTGATTTCACGATGCTCGTTTGCTAGCCAAACGATCAAGGAGATTATGAATTGCTCGGAAAAGAAAGATTTACTGACGAAATTGTACGTACAGTATACAGCTAATAAACTGTATACTGTAATAAACCAATAATAAGCCAATTTAGTAACATTAATTAGATATCTTATGTGTATCAAATATATAAATATAATATATATATTATATTTATACATAGTCAACATTACAAAAAAGATGCAAATTTTAATCATATTTATATTACAAATATTACTAAAATCTTTAGTCAGAGAGAGAGTGCTGTAGTATTTAAAAAAATACTATTATTTCGATATTATCTCGAAGAAAAAAAACATTTTTATGTTTATATTCAAACTCCGATAAAAGTGCATATTAAATTTATATAAAAAATGAAATACCGAATAATATCCAAACACACGTTTATAACACAAATTTAAGATAATGCGTGTTATATTATAATCGTCAATATCTTTAAAATATTACGTATTATATTTTTTAATAGAACGTTGGTTTTGTATATGATCATTGGAATGGAATTTTTGAAAAAGTTGCATATGTACAAACCTCTGAAAAAATTCATCTTCTCTTTTGCTCGCAGACGTAGCTGGTGGTCTGGTGTTCGGCATACCTCTGTCGCAGTGCATAGAGAATGATAGGATCGCTAGAATCGCCGCTGGAGAAGTCACCGATGTCGGTTGTCTGAGTAGGAGCAGCAGACACGGCAGCCGGACCAGTTTCTCTAGCCTTATAGAAACACCGACAACCGTCGCGGCTAAAACAGAAGAGGTAAGAAATGATCAGAGATGAGAATGATATTCAATACAAATTACTGTATAAATAAAATATATTTAATTCAATTGATATCTTATATATATTTTTACGCAGTTTACATTTCTCAAACTTTTTCTACAGATTTATATGAATTTAACGCGTGTGTTTTTGTTAACTTCTAAAATTAAATCTATTTTATCTCCTCGTTTAAAAAAAAAATTACATGTTTAAGAGAGATAGATGTCTTTTAACTGTTTTATTAAAACCACGATAAAGGATGGAGATATTGGAAAAGATACGCGATGCATCCCGACATTGTTCATTTTGTACTGAACAAGGCATTGACCTGTAATACAAAAGTTTCTTTCGAGTGGTAAAGCTTGGCAGCTGATTGACCGACTATTAAAGATCCGACTGCGGGCGACGAACAAATATAGAAACTTAAAACGGTATCATACTCTATACGATAAAGAACGGAATTTATATAATTTTTCTAGATCCTGTAATAAACAAAGCAAGTTAGAAAACGACTCTCATAGGACGGACGGAATATGTCTTTATATTTTATATCTCTTTAGAAAAATTCAAGACGATAGATTCTTAATCTTATATAGATGTAGTAACATTGAAGACTAGCGTGGGAATAAAAATCGACTTGAACAACGCCCAAAACTCTGTCGGGCATGTCGAAACATCGAGAACGTCTCTCTCTCTCTCTCTCCCTCATCGACGTCATATCGCTTAACGACATCATCCCGTTTTGCGTCATCGTTGCTGTCGGGGTAGGCGGTTTATCGATGACCACTTGCGACGTGACTTTGCCAGACGTCGCGTTTGCAAGTGGTTATTTTTCGACGAATACGTCTGACCGATGGCCACGAGTACGCCATTTATCTCTATCTCCCGTCTAAGACGCGGTCAGGGTCGCGATATAGCGGGGGAGAGGAAGAGGCTTGATGCGAGGAATTAATGTCACAAGATAGAGTACTTATATGTGGAGACTAAAATTTCCTCCTCTTATAAACTCTTGTAATAATCATAGAAATCGAATAAGTATATCAATTATAGTTTTAGCTCTTTTGGATTCAGATTAGGAAGAGCAATAAGAAAAATCGATCTGAATATTTTAACGGATATAGTTTCTGTGGTAAACTTTTCTTTGAAAACTTGATCTCTCTCTCGATCATTCTTCAGAACTTTGAAATTTACAACAATAAATGATTAAGAAATTTAATGTTAAACTTCTATTAAAAATAGAGTAGAAACTGTCTGAGAGAAAATGGGATTTTCATTTTTCCATCATCCTAGCATCATGTGGCTTCATAAAATTCTTTAACTTTAACATCTCCAGCAAAGTCGTGGGCAGATTCTTAAATTTCTGCTCGTATAAAAGTTTATATACTCTAAGTATAGCGAAGAATATATACCTTTGCCATTTATTTTTATTCTTATTACAAAGATGTCTAAGGAAGAAATCGTTTCCCCGCCGCGTTTCCATTTTATAAATTTTCTTTCTTCTTTTAAATGTGACAGATCTTCCCAATCGGAAGTGAATATTTTAGTTTCAGAAGCGCCGCCACCTGAGTAGAAAACAATTTTTTTTTTACTCGCGCGCGAGAACGAACGTTCATCGTTATTTTAAGAAGGCCGGCGTGCGATCGGCGGGCTTCCCGATCTACAAGATGCGATATTATTCTCGATATCTTACGACGTCTGGCTTCGGCACAGAGTTATAGCCTGACCGTAACCTACGATAACTCGAACTATTATATAATAAAATAACGGTGTCACGATGTCTCTCCGAATAGCTATTCTCGAGGTTCTTTTCTCTTCGCGATATTTATAATCCCTTTATTGAAGTTAGGCTTTTAAATATGTCGATATAAATCACGAAGCAGAAAATTTCTATTTCTTTTGTAAAAACCGAAACGTAGATGCCAATATGCGTATCGTTTTCCGGTATTATGCGTTATCTTATCGCAAAACCGATATTACGCGATATCTATTAATTAAAACTCTTTATTATATAATAGTAATCGTCATAGCACGTTGCAGTAACAATTCAAAATAGTTCTCGGAATTGATCCTGTTATTATTGAACCCTTCTGCGGGAAGCACTGTGGGCGATGCACGAGCAAACATCTAGGGCAGCAGTTAAGCGAATGCAAATTTCCTTTATTCATTTGTTGGATAATGATTTCATCAGTTTCAAGAATTCATGTCTCATAGAAATTTCCTAATTAATTTTCACAATATACGATATGCAAACTTTCATCTTGTTATAGTACTCGCAGTACGGCAGAAACAATATTTCAATAATTAATAACTCAAATTTATTAGACACTTTTGTAATCGAGTCTTAATTAAATCAGTCAAATAAAAATGATTTTTTTTTTTTTTTAGCGAAAACGTCGAGGCATTGATAAATTTCGAGTTACAAGAAATTAAAAAAAAAAGAAGGGGTTTTCACAAACAATATAGTTTGTGAAGTTAAAAGATTAACAGAATTACATACTCTAGTTAATTACAAGTGGAATTTACTTTAATAGAATTTTTTAATTTGAGGCTTACTATTAATTACAAAAATTATATGATTTAAAAAACTAGCAAGTTGCAAAAAATGATAATCTTTCTATGACATTTTCGCTAAAAAAAATCACTTCCAAATTTTCCGAGAGAATTTGCTATCAAAAGAATATTCGAAAATTTTAGGGGACATCTTATATATAATTTATATAAATTAGACGCGAAGAAATTACGAAGCAAATTCATAATCTCACAGATCGCTTTTTTTCCATTAAGCGTAAATTATTTCCGCATCTCGTTTACACGTCTTTTCCAAGAGCAAAGATTATCCATAGATGAACCACGGTTATAAATTTCACCGTTAACCATAAAAACCGAATCGATATCATGAATTTGACCTTTATAAGACAATTTGCGAGAAATCTATATATGCGACACGAACTGTGACATTTTTCAGATTTCGTGACATATAAACTTTGCAGGTGGAAATTTCGCGAATAAACCGATAGAGCAACATCCTTCTCTTTTTCCCTCGTCTCTTTGAGATAAATCAAATGGAGGGATGAGTAAATTGGTAGGGAGGAAAGAAAGATTGCGACAGCAAGACGAATTTTGCATCCACGACACGATCGTTCCACGCCACAAATTTGAATCGAGATACTCGGAAGCTGTAACGACGCACCAACGCACTTCCGCAATCGACTCCTATAGCAGTCGACATTGACGAATCTCATTATTCCGAACGATCGGGGGAAATTGGCTTTTCCCACCTACGTTTCCTGTTTGTTTCTATACCACTATTCCAGAATTAACATATTTTCTCTCTCTCTTAAACATGGATCCAGATGCAATTGATACGAAAAATTATTTACACTAAATTATATGTAAAAGTATTTTATCTGAGAAGAGTTGTTACATACGATTGAAAATCAAGACATTTTCCTCGAATATAAATAAGCTTAAAGAAAATATTTTAAGACATGATATAAAACTTTGTTTCTTCAATTTATTTCAAGCGGTATCTATGTAAGTGTACGTATTTATTTCATTCAAGGTTTAATCCCGATATTCAATGTTAAAAATTAAAGAATTACGATTATTAAATTATCTGATAATGAAAGCACCCAATATTAATAGAATACCTTGTATGTACGCCTACATATATAGGAGAAGTAGATATTCCTATTAGTACGAATTTATCAATGTGTGTTAGGGAAATCAAAAAATTATAATAAGAAACAAAAGTTAATTAAAATAAGAAACAATACAAAAGCAAAAATGAAGAGAGAAAAGAATAAAATCTTATTAGAGACACGAGGAGAAAGCAATAAGGGAAATATAGAAACAAAATAATCGGTCGAATCGATCGAGATAATTAATCACAGTAATAAAGCGCCGACGTAACTAGAAATTGATGTGTCGCTTGCACTTGAAATTTTTACAACCAGAGGCTAAATCAGCTGTTTGCGAGACCCGAAATATCTATGCTTCATCGGCAGAAATAGCATCGATATATTTTATAATATCTCCAACCGCCCTCGCGTGTGTGTTTTGCGGTTTACTTCCGGCTACTCGATAAATGATATTAAATGATTAACATATTGTAAAGAACGAGAAAAAGAGATTATGCTTTATACTTTGAGTGACACGAAAAATTTTTGCAGCCAGTTTTCATTATGCAAGAAATTCTATCGTATAATTTACGATACGATGTTAAGTAATAGCACATTAATTGCCTCATCATTCTCTTAAAATCTGATAAAACTGACTTTCATGAAAAATGTGACGATAAATGTTATTTTTATCGAAAGTAAATTAAAAAAAAAAAAAAGAATTTCGTTTCGCTTTTCTCATAGTCCGAAGAAATAGAGCAAACTTGGCGAAAATTATTCTCAAAAATCATGTTTAAAATCGGAAAGATATCGTCCAAGATCTAATCGGTCTATCTCTACTTATCGTTCCTCTTGGCATCTTTACGAGACCACGCCTAACCTGATTGATCAATCGATATACGTACAACGTGAGGAGGGCTACGTAGAATTCTCGTGTCGACGTCACGTGCGTCTCTCGCGTCCGAGGTGACATCATGGATTCGGAGACGCGAATAGAACGGGAACGGGATCGCTAATTTTAACCGCGGATTAATTAAGAACCCTCAATTTCGCGAAGGACTTTATTTTAGCGTTCTCGACACACTAAGAAAGCAATTCTACTGCTTGAATGCTCCATTATGGGATATGTGCATATTTGACATGAATGATCTAATTTTCTTACAAGATTTAAAGAAAATTAATCGATGTACAAAATGATATCATCTGTACAGATTTACTTGTGATATTAAACATCTGATTTTATACATAAATCGCTCATTAAATGTCAATGTGTTAAATATACGCATTCTAGCTTAAAAATGAACAAATAGAGGCCATGGAACATTTTACTTAAAAAAAATCAGCATTATATATAATTCGGAATATCACAAATTGTCATCTATCTCGTCTACTGTTTCTATGTCCACTTACCTTCTTTTATGCAAATGATATTTTCCTTTATTGACCTAGGGAGGCTCCTGCGAGTCTTTGTCGTCGAAAGGCGGTGCTCTCACGGGAAGTGATTCCGGGGTGCTCGAGCTGAGCGACAGTGGCGGAGGAAGCTCCGCCGGTGAATGGGACGTGGTACCAAACATCGTAAGGCAATGCATTAGGCATCTCGAGGCCACTGGTCTCCGAACGCTAGGCGTGTTCCGCGTATCACCCTCGAAGAAGAGGGTGAGGCAGGTATGACGTTTTCTTTCAATAACGACAAAAATACTTTGATGCCAGAAATAGAAGTTTTGTCGGTGACAAGTATCTTCCTGATGTATAAAAGATATTGCGAGATGATTGAAGATTACTTATAAAATTGTCTCATTTCCTTCCAATTATTCTGTGTATCTTGTAATTTTTCTTGTTGTTTTTTTTTCTTTAAAAAAAATGCAAAAAAGTATAAATTTAGACGAAAATCATACGCTTTTGTTGGCAAAAAATTAATATGATAATTCAGTCACTGTTTTTCGGTTTAATATTAGCTTAAATTAAAAATTCTTTTTCATATATTCTCTTTATTCTTATTCAGATATATCCTACATTAATCTGTGCACGTTATCGGATTCTATCTTAGTCTCCGTAATATTGTCCATTATTGCGTATTATAATCGTCGATAGGAATTAAACATTTATCAAACGGAAAACGGATTACTTTGAGAATACAGATTAGTTACTTACTTCTATTTAAAGCAAGTCAAATGATATAATTATAGATAAGATCTGTTCTCTCTCTTTAAAAGGGGTACATTATTTATGCAATCTTATGCGTGACGTTTGATTAATTCCAGTTAAGAGAAGACTTTGATTGTGGTCGGGAGACCAAGATAGGCATCGACCAGTGCCCCCACGATGTAGCCACCCTCCTGAAGGAATATTTCCGCGATTTGCCAGATCCTCTGCTTTGCAGGGAACTATATCAAGCCTTCGTACATACACAAAGTAAGCAAGATTCTAATCCAACATAAGCTGTTCACGAATATTATCTCCCGTTTTCTACCTCAGCTCGTAATCCATGGACAGTTTGATTTGCATTGCTGATTTTCGAAAATTTATTGTCGATTGTTTTTCCCGTTTGATTCTTTTTTTCCTCTGCGACTTCCAATTTTCAAATCTTCCCATTTCCACGTGGAATCACGTTTTCGACGAAAACGCGATAAAACGCGAGTCATTCAAATGCCTTACAGAGATCAGGAACAGACGTTTGCAGCAGGAAGCTCTACAGCATCTCATTCAACTTCTACCCACGCCCAATCGCGAGACACTCTGGGCACTTTTGAACTTCTTGAGCGTCGTCGCGTCCAACAGCGAGGACCAGAAGAGCGAGACCGGGGATTGGATTCCGGGGAATAAAATGGATACGACGAATCTCGCAACTGTTAGTACCGCGTGCGCTGACACTTTTCGACTTTGATTTCTTTTCGATACTTCTGTTCTTTTTCTTCGAATCGCGCGTTGAATCTCATTGACTTCTCTCTTAATCCAGATACGCGAGAATTCTTTATCAACTGAAATACGGCGAAGTTCTTGCGTTTTTCTCTGATTCTTTTTTCTTAATTAATCTGCTATATAAAATAGAGTTAACTTCGATCTTTGTAAACGTCTCTATATAAGTGTGTGTAATGGATATTTTTATTTGTATATATCTGAAAATTCTCGTTTTTTAATTATATGTACAGTAATATAAATTTCTCAAAAATCAATTTAAATCGCTTGTAATTACTCTACAAACATACTCGCGTCGTTTTTTTAATTGCACATACAGGCGACATCGAGAAATATTGTTTAAGAGATATCGGAGAAATCGAGAAATTGTTTACTTGGCAGATTGAAAATTAACTTCGATTTTGCGTCTCGTACAAGATTCTGCTACATGTCAATCGTATATATCGCGACGGAAATTCCTGTCCAAGCAAGAGATTAATTAATTCAGCAGTCGACACGCGCTCTCGGCTATCGTCAATCATCGCGACGAAAAAAAGCCACGTTAATTAAATTAGAAATCAATAACGTCGTATTGCTGACGAAGCGCAAAATCAAAAATATGATCGTATGCATGTTCCAGGTGTTCGCCCCGAATATCCTGCACTGCGTGAAGCCCAGTCAGATGAGGTCCGAGGTCTCGGCGGAGAGAGCCGAGGAGAGGATAGATGTGATAAACGTCATGCGAGCACTCCTGGAACACACATCGACCTTGTTCATGGTACCGGCGGCGTTGCTGGACGAAGTGTACCAGCATATGATGGATACCCATCCAGCGGAGTTGGATATCGCGCTGTCTCGTCGCGTCGAAGAGTGAGTATCGTGCTTTATTGTCGTCTTCCCAAATAATCGATTAATAGCCACGGAAGAGATGCATAGATATTTCGATCGTTTTATACCGAATCGCGATAGTTTTGAATGATAACTATCGTTGCCGAAAACGAGAATTTTCTTTTGTTAGCCTTTAGAGGAATCTTCATCATTTTGTAATTTAATAGTGTCCGAAATATAAATATATTTATCACTTGTGTATAATAATTATTATTCATCATTATCATATTTGCCTTTTCTCATAATTATTGCACGATTGTTCTGGTAAAGTATCATCTAAACTCTAAACATTCTGTAGCTTTAGTAGAAACAAAGAAATAAAATACAACACAAAATTACAGAAACAACAAATACAGCTATGAGTTACATAAAAACTTATAAAGTATGTATATACATTTGTTAAAGTTCTAAAGTGTCATGTAACTATACTGGTTCTATAGACTTGAAGTTATAAAACTGACGGTGTTACATATCGGTCTCTGAGGTTCTATATTCCATAAAATATTTTATCGAATATTTTATATCCCGAGAAAAGTAGTTTTTTGGGTTGTGAATTTTGTCCTTGACCTAACGGGCGCTGAGTCTCTCGTTCATGAGCGGCGATCGATGCCGCGAGGTAAGGATGTACCTTGCATATTTATGCCCTTGAGAATCGTAGTGTAACAATATCAAGACACAAACGTTGAAGTAAAATTCCGTACGTGCTTTTGTAGGCAATGCGGAGATGATGCGGATCCCTGCAGCGAAGCGGAGACGTTTTCTGTGGAGGAGACGCTAACTATGTCAACAAACACTGCGTCAACGACGACGTCGACGAGAAAGGTGCTACAATCATGTATTTTATATACGTTTATCCGACAGTTAAATTTAACGTTTGAAACTCGAGATGAGAGAGAGACAAAGGAATGGGCTTAAAAAAAAAGGATTGATTTCATGAGCATCGCCAAAGACTCTCTTGAACATTGTGTGTTTAAATGTATAATTTAAACGTTTGGAACAAGAATGAACTAAGCTCGTAATTACAAAATTCACTCTTAACATCAAACTAAACTCTCCTAAATTTTAGATTTGAACTACTCTTTCTTTAAGGCTATGCTTCCATTATGTATTCAGATATACAATCTGCGATTTTGAAGTTACATATCTTTCGAAATTACATTGTTTTTTGAGTTTTATCAAAATGCATGCGAACGCTTTTCAGTAATAAAAGCAATTCGACTTTATGATATTTTCAAACTTGATTAATTAAACAAGAATTTAAAATACTCAAATTGCTTTGAACTGAAAATCCAAGAGAAATTAAATTTAAGATTATACAAGATTACATAAAAAATATAATTTTATATCTCAGCAATATTTCATCATTATCTAAACATTATCTTATTCTTAAATTTATATCACGGATAATGTTAATTGGAAACAGATTAATCTTCTTGCTTCAGATGTGGACGAGAGAGCAGTGTCTACATCAGACTGCCGGCGTAGGCGGTGACATAGGACCAAGACCGCGACGGCCCAAGAGACCAGGAAGCAGGAGGAAGGAGGAGGGCAGGAGCAACAGCGTCGATAGCGGATCGAGCGAGGATCCGTCTGATCCTCGCCGAAGATCTTCACCAGTAGTAATTACCGCTAGTCTCACCATACCCATGTCCGACGCGTTCACCCTGAATCTCGACGATCCGGACATTCCTTACATCGAGGAGGCACCGAAGCAACCAAGCGCTCCCCCGAGGCGGCAGAGGCAGAGATCCATCTCCGGTTGCAGCGAAGGTTCGCCTTTCATATATAAGTTGATATCGTTCCATAGATATTAAAGACGGAAAAAAAAAATTTGAAAACATGAACGATGTACAAATTGCATACAATAGTTTTATACTGAAATTAATTCCATACAATAAATTATCCATATATATGACATATTAATTCGCGTTTTATAGTCAGACATTAATTCCAAATAAATTTTAAAATACACAAACAGCTATAGCTATAACTTAATAATATAGTAGCGATTAAGGCGAAGCAATAAATAAATCTATCTAAAGCTTTTGGAATCTTCTTTAAATAAACTATTAAGAAGAAGTAAATAAAGCTATATATATCTAAGCTTGCGGATCTAAAATAAACTATGCTTTGCGCGGGTTCTCTCTCTTAGCTATATAGACATGCTGTATATATCTATAACAATTTATGATGGAATTAAAAATCTCGAATCGTGTTCCACGTTCTCAATCTAATATCATCGCTTTCAGGTGGAAGACACGGAAGTGACAGCGCTGTGGGTTCCTCGGCGACCCTGTCGGGTGATCAAGCACCGAGCTCCCCGCCGTCGTGGGCGTCGTCGCCCCCGGCGAGTCCCGATAGCGCGGTCACCGCCGTCTCGTACATCCCGGATCAGCAAGCGGTTCTCCAAAGGGTCTCGTTCACGACCTCGAGCGAGGTGAGGCAAGTGGGCAGGACGACCGGCCAGCAGGAAACAAGCAGGAGTACAGCGGCGCCGTACACGCCGAGCATCACCAGCATCGGCGGTGCAGTTTTGAGGCGAGTATATTCCGTCGCGGTTATACCTTTTCTCTCCTTGCCTCCTCCTTACTCCTCCTGTCTCCAAGCTGTAAAGTCTTCGCAAAGTTTAATACGACTTGCTGGATACACCAGTTGTTATGATTTTTTTATTAAGATTGATGTCTGTGTGGATACGGACCCATCTTTCATTTAACCGTTGTAACAATAATCTATTTACCTCATAAATAGTTTTCGAAGACGTATCGCGTAGACAAACTTTCGTTTTATTTCATAAATTTAAGATACAGTTTATTGTCTTGCGCACAAACTCTCCTACAAAAGCTCTTCAAGTTGCAAATAAGTAAGAAATATGTTAACGCAAAATTTCGATAAGATTCTCCATTAATCCTCTGTTATTAATCAACTATATGGATTAGACTTGTTAACAGTCAAAGTTTCTTACACACGAATAGTTGTTTGCATATTTGAAAATTTAATTATTACGACATATAGCTTAATCTCGCGATTAACGTTACTGATCGAACAAGTGTAATTTATAAAGAGGTAAAAATTATTTCCTTTCGTATAATCTCGTATAAGAATGTAAGCTGGTTTCGAATAAATTCTGCTAATACTTGGTGCGATCTAACGCGAATTTGTACGCTCGCGTGATTCAGGTCCAAGACCGCCGATATCGAGAGAATGCTGCAGATCTCGCGGCGGGACGTCGACCTCGCATCGACCCTGCAGACGAGCAAGAACTCGACGGTGACCTCCAGCGAAAGCAAAAAGTACACGAAGAGGCGTTACACGGACACGAGGCATCAGACACGCCACATACCCGACGCCGACACCCTAGCAGGCAAGACGTCGCTTGGCGTGACGTCTACGTCAGCGATATCGTCCTCCGTCACCTCGGCGATGACAACGACGCAGACTCAACGCGTACAGGCACAACCGGTGTGGAAGAGACGGGAATTGATCTCCAGCGCGCCGAAAGATCGGGAGGGATACTTTTAAATTATTCGCGATTGACATATCGAATCGAGATTCGAGATTGATTGTCGATATCTCAGCGGTAGATTAAGATATTTCATCTAGTCATTAATATATTTATATATATGTATAGCAGCAAATAAATTTTTTTAGAAATAAAAATCTAATCTCTCGACAAAAATTCGATTGCATCGATCTTGAAGTCGATACAACTTGGAAATGTCTCGAGAAAAGTTGGAAGCAAACGAATATTTTTCCCATTTATCGTTTTATAACAAAACATTAGTTTGAATTATTATAGTAAAAGCAATTTTGCACAAAGAAGACACTAAGTTTCCTTCTTGAAACTCAACTCTACGAAAGTTTGTTATTCTGAATAAAGTGAGAATACGTCGCAAAGATTTATCGATACTGCGATATATTCTCAATAAATATAGATATGAGCATCCTAAAGCAGACAGTAGCATATTTTATTTCTGCATATTTTTCAAAAATATCGCTCTAAATATAAATAAGAAAGTTCAAGAACATAAAAAAGTGCTATAAAAGAAGAAAGAAGAAGAAGGAAAGCAAGGTACTTGTCTACTGGCAGCTTTATATCTGTATAACCGCTCGATATATTGATTATAAAATATATAAAGTTATAGAAAAAGCGTAAATAATTTTTAAGTTTGTTATTTGTAAGAATACAAAGTCGAGGCGATGGCTGTGAAAAAGAAAACATAATTTTGCGAATTTTTAATCCAATAACTATTCTTATTAATAGCTAAAAAATTTGTATTCTCTCCTGTGTGTTTGGGGAAAAATACTGTATAAAATAAAATAAAAACTCTGAGAATGTTTTTTTTCATAAAACGTTTTGGCTTATATGTGTGTCTTTCTTTCAGCGATTGTCTCGACTCAATCTATCGTAATGTTTTGTCATCTCTGCAAAAAAATATGCCATCCTTCGATAACGCGCATCTTTCTTCATTTCGCACAATTGATCTCCAATCTCGATTCGATAGAGCGGCAATCACTGCCGTTGATTAGGCGTGGCCTTAAAAAAAGTCTTCCTCCGTTTCTCGTGATCTCGCGAGACTTGATTGTCGCGAAATGTCAGTTGGTTCCTAGATTAAGTGCTGTCCTTGTGCTCGCGAGGGATCTCCGTCATGGAATGCGCATTCTCATTTCGCGACGACATCTTATCGACCCTTCGCGACGAGGCATTGTTAGACGATGGGTGCTCAAAAGGACAGGAAAATTGATGTGGAACGCATACGTAGAACATTTTACCTCAGTCTTCGCAATGTAAATATTAAAAATTGTTGCAGTTGCTCGACATCAATCTGAAAATTGTTATGTCTCGTCACTTGTAAATGATCGAGAGTCTGAAATTTGATTCGTCTTTTCTAATTTGTCCTCTCCACGACATGATTATTATTGCGAACTGCCGTGAGGGAGGCATGCGTCATATTATTGTCGTCGTTAAGTTTTTTTTTTCAATCTAGGTAATAAATAAAAGTTAATTTTTTATCATGCATTGCATCTTATTTCAACCTCATCCCACATCAAATCAATATCTGATAAAATTAATTGTCGAGTACTTCTCTCTCTAAATCCTCATTTCCTACATTATCCTTACACATATCTCAATGTTTTGTTTTATTACTAATCAATAAGACAACAATATTCTATAAGATTAATATCCATTTCTCTCAAAAAATAAATATCACAAAATATAAAATAATTTAAAAATACAAAAATATCTTTTTTAATATTACCATCGTTTTACGATGATTGTCGCTGTTAATATATATATATCATTACGTTCTAATGAAAAGGAGATAAGCGGTATCAGGACAAGATGGACAGGTGTCACTGACTGTATACAGTGTAACCTTGACATACGTGACAGTGATGTTCTTGGAATATTTACGTCACTATAGCATTTTATCGATATAGAAGATAAATATCTATCCTCTGAAAAATGCATTTTATTTGAAATGCGTTTATTATTCAATTTTTTACTGTGCTGTCCTTGACAAGCACTTACATCACGGTCGTAATATCATCGAGTACGTACGAACTTTACAAAAACAGCCTGCTTAACAAGTAGATTGGTGCAAATGTGACAAATGTGCCGTTCAAATTTGAACGTGAACGAATATCCGTATATAGATATGTACAGTATACACGATTACATCGTTGATCGGCTCGGTATCTAAATCAATATATAATAGAAGTTAATTGTTAACATTATCTAGTTAACGATAACAATGAAACGAAATATACTATAACAATCTTAGTATCGCAGAATGACATGAGAATGTAGTTGCAGTGATAATTTTGCAACCAGCGTAAATTTAACAGCGTAAATTTTGAATATATTACTGCTGATAATATTGATTTTTATACAATATTAATAAAATTACACAGATTGTTTTTTTAAACTATACAAGCTTTCTTTGTTGATATTATTTTATGAAGCAATATATAAATTAATTATTAGAGCTTGTCAAATAATCAAATAGCATTTTTAAAGAAATGATGACTTTTATGAAATTATGCTTCAAAAATTTAATAAACAATTCTTCCTTCATTATTATTGTTCATTATATTGATGTAATTATATTGGTGTAGATTGCTAATTTGATGTATTTATAATATATATCTCTCTCTTTTTCTTGCCGTTTCACGGCTAGCTGCCTACGTAGGGCTGGACGGATGCGATGTGCTATAATATAATTTCACCTTCCTCTCGCGGCGAGGAAAAGCAAGAGTATACTGTTATAAGGATAAAATAATGTAAGAGAAAATATAATAAAGAAAGAAAAAGAAAAAAAAAAGCGTATCACGTATCCTGCGACTTTCACGGCAATCCGTTATTAGCCGAACAGTAATAATCAACGATTAAATTTCTCTTGAGAGAAAATTATGATATTTGCAGTATAAAAAATTTGCTATTAAGTAATTAATTCTTTCTACATTAAAATTCAATTATTGACATACAAAGTGCTAAAATGTTAAATTGATTACAATTAGCATTAATCGATTCAAGCAGTTCTTATTAATATAATTTCTTTTTTGTTAAATCGAATTGTATTATGCAACATAATTATAAATTGTGACTTTTAAAATATGTAACAATTTCTACATAATAAGTGCGATGTATCACGAATATTACTTCAATAAGAAAAAACATTAATACTAAATGTTACAAAGTACTTGTTTGGACGGAAAATAGTTGATAATACTAATAATAATATAAGATTACACAACATTGAAATATTTACATATTAAATTGAAAAAAATGTTAATTATTAAATTCGGTAACGCGATTCATTGCCGTGTCTGTATAGAAATCTATACATATTTTAATGCAGTTTACTATATAGATATATATCGTCGCTCTTGAAAATTTTTAAACATTTTACACAACTATCACTATATTAACAGTCAAGTTTTTTTCAGTTAGAATACACAATACATACCTAATTACGATAGAAACGTAGTCATATTAATTGTATGCGCGTATGTAACATATGTAGAGACCGTATGTTGTGAACTTTGCAACTTAATTTATCGAGCTTAATATTCAATTAAACTCTGACGTTACGCTTAATTAAATGGTGAAAGATTATCTATTGCAGTTCATGTGAATACGGTTATGTAATAACTCTCCGGCAACACTTGCGACTGAGATAATCATCATATGTTATATCACAAGCAGGATTATTTGGTACTTGCGTTTTTGAAACAAGTTGAAAATCTAATTAAAAATTCCCAATATGTAATTAACGAATTCCTCTCGACGTACAAATAAAAGATGCGTAAAATGGAGATCATATTTGTGATGTTATTTTAAACCACGTACATACATGTGAATTTTGTATCGCTTGTACGTTTTCGCCTTCAAGTTTCACGAAGAAAGCAAGAATTTTTTCCAATCGTTGCATTATCCCAACGATTTCTCTTGTTTATTATCAGTTCTTTTTTTTTGGCGTGTAAATACAAATGTACTTAAGGCAAAAAAATAGAATGGAATTATATTAAAGAATTAAAGCCTTGAAATAGAATGCACATATCCATATATATGTATATGTATTCTTCATTTCATAAATTTTATCATAAAATTTTATTAGAGTTAATAATATCTTTTTCTATTCCTGTTCAATCAAAATTCATATTTTTATTGTAATTTTTTCATAATATTTTCGTCCAAAAATTAGAAAAAAAAAAATAAGAATTGACTTTTATTTGTGATAAGCTTAATACACAATTTATAATCAATATTAAAATTAAATGTTAAATTTCTGATTGTGATACCCTGTATAAACATATATAATATATGCGAATTTTATTACTGATACTTCGTAAGACTTGAGAAAATAGATATTAAATCAGAATTTATTTTCTATTTTACACACACTTACATAATGCATACTTAATTTTCTTTATCAATATACATGCATCACGATAACAATTTTTATATAATAATATTAATTCTGTTTCCTTCAATATTGATAAATTTCTTTATTTTTGTCCATTCTATTTTTTCACTAGTACTCTTATAGTTCACTATCCATATTCCATTAATCGATTTATATCGAATAAAGATTATTTATTGATATAGTAGAAAAGTGTAAAGTCACGTAATACTTAACGATTTACCATCAATCTCGTGTTTGTGTGGATTCGCTTAATATTTAATTCAGGTAGCTTCGGAGAGCTCTGGCGATTATCGATCGCGTTTATCAGCCTATTTACATTCCACCGTAGTAACGATAAATTTCTCGCGAACGTGATTCAATTTTCTTCTTCGGAATTAATTAAAAGTCCATGATATTGAAATCATCGGACGATGTCACCGACTATGACGAAGCAGTTAGACGCAAACTTCGATTTCGTTCTTAATTGCACGAAAATGAACGACATTAATATCGGAGATCACCTACCGTTAATGAAACGTACCTCGTGAAACTATTTCTAGTAGACTCGTAGTCTCGTCGCCGTCATCTGATTTCCTGTCACAGCGTCCTTAAGCGATCGACACTTGTGACTACTACGTAGCAAGCTCTCGCGTCAATAACGTGACAGGAGAGAGAAAGGCGTCGGCTAAACTTCCGTCGAGTGCGTCTGTATACGCACTTTCTTTTGCGAACCGTTCCTGGATAGGGTCGGGCTATGCGCGGAAAAGCCAGGATTATGGATACCAAGGGGTTTCGGCTTCTTCAGCGAGCTCCTGAGAGGCGAGGCCGTGCTGGCCGCGCTCCCGGAAGTCGCCACCGACGCCGTCGATCCGTTTCCCGCCCCGCCGACGTACGGCTTGCCACTCGCGTCTGTCATCGAGATCGAACCACCTGTAACAAGATTAGGAATGAATTACGCGATCATCTCTCGCGATCGTTATTAACATGCGTCGTGAAAGTTTTATTACAAGTACTTTCAAACTAATGAGAAATTTTACAACGTCGAGAGATATGTCACAGATGTGTAATATATATCGCGGGAATTAGGGTGGAACAATCCTTATGTAATATGCAAGAGAAATATCACGCGGAGGCTTGCGAGTTACGAAATAAGAGAGCGAGATATAAAATGTTTGATGGTTTTTTAAGACACTCTGTACATTATTAAAAAGCAAATATTGCATATAATCACTGCATCCAAACGATAAAAAAAAAAAGCAACAATTTTTTTGAATTAATTATCTGTTTCTTAAAATATAAAAATTGTAAATTAAAAAAAAAAAATAAATAAATAAATTCAAAGATGGACGTTGTACTGGACACTTACCGTTAACACATAAATCTAAAGTTTCATAGCTATCTAAAATTCGCGGAATTCACTCGATCGAATTATCATACGTTTTCACTACCGACATAACTTTTTTCGGCACTCCCGATACTGCACAGACTTATTCGTACACGATATCTATTCTCAATAAATGTGCGCGAGAAGTCGTAACTCGGATGTGACGAGACAAGCGATTCTCAACGTCCGTAATGCCGTATCGCAATATAATCACGATAACGATCGTAATCGCAGCGTTAATCTCAGCGAACGATCGATTCCTCAACACTCACGATACTCGCGATCGCGATTATATTTACACCACAAAATCCCGACGCGTCCTACGCGAATGACCGCGCACAACACAATGGCGGACACACGAGCGCCAAAACGCTAAATATCTCAATATCTCAATTTCCGCTTCCGCTAGCCCGGTCCAATTCCATGATTTCGAGACACTACGCGAATCAAATGTGGCTGTCGCAAGGTCGATCGATTTTATTTCTTTTGACACTCGCAGTAATATTTAATAAACGATACCGCGAATATATAAACTGTACAGATGAGCACGAAATATCTCAACTTTCGATTCCGTCAGAGCACTACCCGAAATATTATTTTCGATTCTCGAAACGCGCGAATTAAATATCGTCACGACATTAATTATATTCGAACGCTAATTTCTATTAAATATAAAAATATTTCTGTTAAATACGACATTAATATACTTATGTAATATATATGTATATATGATTGAATATAAACGCGTGTATCGAATATAACACACGAGTGAGAATTGTGAAAAGTTTTGGTTTAGACCGATCTTCGCGGTAGTCGAGACAGTACTAAGCAAGAAACAGAAAAATATTAGATGCGACCTCGCATGATGTATGAGTAGAGGGAGAAGCGAGTTCGGCCGCTTGTTTATGTTTATGTTTATATATATACAAGTAGCGAGGCCTTGAAACGAGATAAGCGTGCGACTCTGACAAGGACAGAAAGAGAAGGATAGAGATTCTCGAAAACGATCTCAGCCGCTTTACGTGTGTACGTGTATTGACATGTGTACGTGTATTGGCGTGTGTACGTGTGCTTAGGAATGTAACACGACATAAGATACACGGTAGTTATATTGAACACGACGAATCCTGTGAAAGGAGATAAGCACGTGGTCTAGAGTTCGGCCCCCTGAAAAGGATAGAGATACTCTCACGAAGAAAGAGAAACAAAGCGAAACGTTCATCGCGTCTTCGAAACTTTTCTATATCTTATTCTCGATCGTCAGATAAGAGTTTTAAGAAACGTGAATTCGAGAGATTCTCTCTCTCTCTCTTTCTCTTTCTTTCTTTCGTCGCTCCTTCCTTTCTAGTTTTCTATCTTTTTCTAGAGTCGCACGTGTTTATCTCGTTTCAATTTCTGCAGAAATTACCGTACGATGAGATATTTTATCGCTTTTTTAAATGAATCAACTCACGTTACCGTATATTATAAACAAAGCGACCGAGCTCGTTTCCGAGAATATCTTTCCGTCCTCGTATTTTTCAATATAATTCCTCGCTTAATACCATCTCGATTATCACTCTTGGAATAATCTGAACTTTCGCATTCTTGTCAGATATACATACAGATACGTGCCCGTTACTCAATTTATAATAATGTCAAAAATAATAAATAATCAATTATGATAATCAATGATAAATCGCGTAATGGATATTGTGATACATTTGTTAATAACAAATGATGAAGTTATTTTATCATATCATTCATGCGTTCTACATATATATGCGTTAATGCCACGTTTATGTTCAATACATATTTATTAGTGTACAAGATGCATATATTTCATTTTAATAAAAATGTCGCATTTAAAAAAACTAGTGGCAAATGCATATACTACTCGTTTAATAAAAACGTCACATTTAAAAGAAACTAGCGCCAAATGCATATACTGTTCGATTAATAGAAACGTCGCGCTTAAAAGAAACTAGCGCAAAATACATATACTATTCGTTTAATAAAACTAGTCTTCGATGACGTCCAACAGACATATTCGACTAATTCTAGTGTCTCGGGATCACGGAATCGAAATTATCTAGCGGAAGCGGAAATTGAGATATTGAGATATTTTGTGTTTTGCCGCTCGTGTGTCCGCCATTGTGTTGTGCGCGATCATTCGCGTAGGACGCGTCGGGATTTTGTGGTGTAAATATAATCGCGATCGCGAGTATCGTGAGTGTTGAGGAATCGGTCGATCGCTGAGATTAACGCTGCGATTACGATCGTTATCGTGATTATATTGCGATACGGCATTACGGACGTTGAGAATCGCTTGTCTCGTCACATCCGAGTTACGACTTCTCGCGCACATTTATTGAGAATAAATATCGTTTACGAATAAGTCTGTGCAGTATCGGGAGTGCCGAAAAAATTCATGTCGGTAGTGAAAACGTACGATAATTTGGTCGAGTGAATTCCGCGAAATCCAGACAGCTATGTAGCTTCGAATATGTGTTATCGGTAAGTGTCCAGTATAGCGTTCCTCTGACTTTTTTTGAAATTAATTTATATATTTTGAGAGATATAAGAACTAAATTCAAAAAAATTGTCGTTCGCATTGTTTTTTTATATAATCGTGTTTAAATGCACTGATTATACGCAATATTTGCTTCTTAATAATGTACAGGGTGTCTTAAAAAATTATTAAACATTTGATATATCGCTCTCCCATTTCGTAGCTCCGAATTATGACTTTTTCGGTTATTGATAATAAATATCATCTCTGAATAAATTTGTGTAGTATCGGGAATGCCGGAAAACGTATCGGGCGATTGTCGTACTATGCGTTTATACAGTTTTTCACGCCGATAGGGCGAGTATGCGACAGTTCCGTCAAACGAGCTCCGTGCGATTGTAGTGCCAGGCATTGTTAAACAAGTAAATGTTCAATTGCCGAAAAATTAAGTTATCGAGAATAAATATCGGTTGCTAGTAAGGATGTGGTATCGGAAGAAAAGTATCAAACTATCATTGCATTATGCGTAAATATGATATATCGCGTCAATAATGCGACAATTTCATCAAGTTAACTCCGTGCAATCGTAGTTCATTATTAAACGTATTAATAATAGATAAAAATATTCAATATAAAAAAAAGGACCCTCTCCAATTTTTATAAAACTCTTCGTATATTTATTACTCATATTTGAGTAATATTATTAATATTAATATTGTATAAAATTATATCAACATTATAAATTATGTGCGGCTAATAAAACGATGCAATGCTGCATCATTGATATACATTACACGAATTCTAGAACTAAAAAATCATTTTCTTTCACGAGATCGAACGTGGAATAAGATTAAACTTGTAAATTATACGAGAAAATAAATTCGGAAAAGGTTTTATACGTAACGATACGTGGAGTAAGCCCCGCGAGCGTAACATAGTCGTTAATATTGCGATGGGCTGTTTAGAGCATCCGCTATATAGTACGATAAGCAAATACGCCGAGAGATACACTACAATCCTGCCGCACGTATCCTATATTCACATATAAGATCGCAAGTAAAGCGTAATCACGCGAGAGAGCATAGTCGCACCCCGTAATCATCTCATCCCCTTTTGCCTCCATGCGTCTATTTACACACATAGCGTTCTCCGAATTTCATCACTTTCATTTCCAGACGTATTTCTCTTCCGTGAGAGGTATATCGACTTCCCGTCAGCCGGTTAAATGAATATCTTTCGGTATATAAGTCGGCTAAATATCAGCAAATATGATCTACGCGCGATATAAATTACCGTAATTTCGCGGCGAAACAAGAGACCAGATGTGTTGTTTCAGAAAGAAAAAATGCGGCGCGTTAATGAAGAGAGATACCTCATTCGGGATGATGTAACACGGAGAAAGTATATAGCCGTTGAAAATTGCATTAAAAAAGCCGAAAATGTTGTTTAAGAGTTTAAATACTTTATTCAGAGTTTTCATAATTTATAATGAATATATATTATGAATATTATATAATATTCATAATATATTAAACCGTGGCTTTATCATGTTTATCATATTTAATATTAAACACGAACGATAATGAAGTATCAAGGCACAACATGCATATATCTTGCGTTTAAATGGACGTGCTTTGAGGCCAGGCGTTAATCGCATTAACGTCATTAATCCTATTAATCGTTTGGCACGTTTCCGTTCTAGATATCAACGTCAAATGTTGCATCTAAAACACACACACACACGCGCGCGCGCGCGCGCGCACGTACAGAGGGTCGAGTTGCGAGGTAGAATTTCGTGAAATTAAACGACTGTCCATTCTGGTCTTACCGTTCGTTGGTTGGTGATATTCCCGATATCCTGGATTATTTATAGTACCTCCACGAGGATCCGCGACGACCCTAATCTTGGTCGGGTCGCCGCCTCTTCGGGCGTAAATGCCCTCGTAAACGGCGGACACCAGTACGCCGAAGTTCAGAGCGATGGCAGCCAACTGCAACGACAAAATATAAAACGTATGATTTATTGTAAGTGTCGTGATGAAAGTTTGATGATGCGAAATTACATACAACGTGTAACCAATCGTATCGTTTAAGCACTCATATTCGAACACGATCTTGAAAGCGAGAAATCACGCGTAATCTTACGGTTTATTTAAGAAATAAATCAATTTCTTTTCAACGTTTTTATCATCTCTTGTGTCTGTCAATGACATGTTTATGAAATTAAATATTATACATATTTTACGTTTTCTTTCTTTCTTTCTTTCAAGATGTAAAATTGATAAAACATCTCACATAAATTTGGTCACACAAGTTTTGACTGATTGGACGTGCTTTGAGGCCAGGCGTTAATCGCATTAACGTCATTAATCCTATTAATCGTTTGGCACGTTTCCGTTCTAGATATCAACGTCAAATGTTGCATCTAAAACACACACACACACGCGCGCGCGCGCGCGCGCACGTACAGAGGGTCGAGTTGCGAGGTAGAATTTCGTGAAATTAAACGACTGTCCATTCTGGTCTTACCGTTCGTTGGTTGGTGATATTCCCGATATCCTGGATTATTTATAGTACCTCCACGAGGATCCGCGACGACCCTAATCTTGGTCGGGTCGCCGCCTCTTCGGGCGTAAATGCCCTCGTAAACGGCGGACACCAGTACGCCGAAGTTCAGAGCGATGGCAGCCAACTGCAACGACAAAATATAAAACGTATGATTTATTGTAAGTGTCGTGATGAAAGTTTGATGATGCGAAATTACATACAACGTGTAACCAATCGTATCGTTTAAGCACTCATATTCGAACACGATCTTGAAAGCGAGAAATCACGCGTAATCTTACGGTTTATTTAAGAAATAAATCAATTTCTTTTCAACGTTTTTATCATCTCTTGTGTCTGTCAATGACATGTTTATGAAATTAAATATTATACATATTTTACGTTTTCTTTCTTTCTTTCTTTCAAGATGTAAAATTGATAAAACATCTCACATAAATTTGGTCACACAAGTTTTGACTGATTTTTTTTTTTTTTTTAATTTTAAGTTCTTAATTCTAGATATTGATTCTGCAACACGCTTTTACACACAACATTGAATAAAATTAAAGAATGCGAATTTTATTTTCGCAGATTCGCGTATAATTACACTAAATCTGGTATTCAATGATACACTAAAATTTATTCTTTAAAAAATCCATCATTTTTACATACTTTTCATTCTGAGATAAAGATTTATTCCTCGCGATCATTCACGTCAAATGAAAGACAGCATCTATCCGGGGATCAAATAAAGCCACGACGTGCTCAGAAATTTTACGCGAGTCCCAACTGTTTTTCCCGAGAATTGCACATTTATTTTGCTTTTCCGCTAATTGGCTCGCAGACGACCATTACCCATCACACCGTCCGCTGCTCTAATTCGCCGGTTAATATCACACCGCACGTATTTCCATCGGAACATCGGAAGACTTCGTTGTACAGATACACATACAGTTCGCGGTTCTTATTATCTCAGAGAGAGAGACATTTGTATAACAAACATTCGTACACGTCGTCGAACGCGAGCAAACGTCTCATTCTCCTTTTCTCTCTCTCTTTCGAGCGTCGTCCTTTCTTATGCGGCGTGCGAGTAACTAAGATCTCCGTCACGTATAAACACTATCGATACGAGAGAGGAGAAGCATCATCCGTAGGTGGCGATCGGCTGGACGGATAATGGAAGGAGCGCGCGAGGAAGGGGAGACAATTTAATTAGGGCCAACAAAGAAGCCGCGCGCGCCATTGTTGTTCCGCCGCTATAATTAATCTGACCGTCCGGTGTGTTTGCCTCCTTTCTTTTTGTCCTCCTTGGGGACGAGCGTCGCGAGTTGAGCTTCTCTCCCCTACACGCGAGAGATGTGATAAAAGGGAACGTAACGTTTACCGTCCATGTTTTCCACTGACCAACCCTCTCCACCCTTCCCCCTCTTTCGTTTATCAAGGCGATGGTTATTTTTCCTGTCTCGTCGGGCGGCTTCTTTTTTCGCGCGCCGGTATGCAAGGTGCATCGAGAAAAAGAGAGAAAGAAAAAGCGAAGTATACGAAGCGAAAACGGAAATATATGTTGAGAAATATCCAGGAGAAGCTATTCGGACGAAAATTCCACGCGGACAAATACGCTATTTCCATGACGATCGCGTTATTTCACGAGTGTTTCACGCGTTATTTAACCAGCGCGTCCGGAACACCCGTTATACGAACAGGATGATTTCATTGCGTCGCGATAAGAGCTCCCTGAGATATAGTAGCTATTATGTGGGGCACTCGAGTCGGACTTACCTCGGAGATTTCTTTTTATGCGGTATTTCTGTCGCAAAATTACTTAGGACGTGGCTTGGTTTATCTGAGGAAGCTATCTTGCGTAATTATTGCACTTTATCTCGATCATAAACTCTTTAACGTACAACTCGTCTCTTTCTCGATTATGAATTATCGAGGCAGATATTTAAATATTAAAGATATAATTAAAGATTATTTATTTTTATCATTTTCATAGTACGTATTCGCAGCTTATCTTCCTCCTTCCAATGTGAAGAGAAAAAGATAAACTCTGAACTAGTGCAGCCAGTTCAGCTATAAAAAATACACCCATTATTACGCCGCGTAATATTACACTGACATAACAATGACATAGCAAAAGCGAGAACATTAACTCGATTGAATTCCCTTAAGCGACAATATTACCTTGTCTTGTTTCTGCTTATTCATTCTATCCAATTCGACTTCGTCCTTGGCCCTTTTCAAGAGACTCTGCTTCCTTTTATCCATCCTTGTGTATTTTCGACGATAAAATATCAACATACCACACTCTCTTCTAACACAACAAAAGAAAGCAGTCTTCGCGCTTTGAAGAGAGACTTAGCGAGCCAAAAGTACACGATACAGCGATCAATCTTTATCGGAGACGATCGCTTCGTCTTCTTTAAACTTCTTTTAGACTACGGACGGAAAAAAAAACTGTGGCTAAGAAAAATACAATGAACATCTTCGCAACTGGCAAAAAAAAAATCGCATTTACTGCTCGAACTCACGTGCAACAACGAATGACTGAACAATAAAACAATTCACTTATCGCGAAGGCGAGAACCGGGACAATACGGTGAGTTCGCTAACGATCGGCACCGAAACACTCACTGCGGGTCCGCCAATGTCAGCTCATTGTTTTAAAAGTATCTACGAGTCGTGGCCACTCCGACACATACTAATTGTAAGTCGCACAGTCGGCTAAAGGAGGGGCTTAAGAGAACACCTGAGCCTCCGGTTCACGATCAGGTGGCTTCTAAAGCGTTTAATTCTCTCTGGTCAGATATACGTTTCCGGCTCGTTAACGTTTCCTTGGCACGCGAGCGAAAGTATATTATTACACAATCGCGAATCATCCGGATATTTTGTTTGTTCCTCTCTGCTTTAATTCTTTGAATCCTGCAATTATTAAATTAAATCCTGCGATTTTCCAAAGCAACAGAAGAGAATAAATCTTAGAATAATCTGTCTTAGGATACTCGCAACATTGTATAATCTAATTGAATTCCCATACAATGAAGGGAAATCTGCGGAATCTCTCGGGGAGATATCCCGCTGGGAGATCATGATATCCATGAGAATATCATATGACAGGAGACGAGTGTGGCGTCTAAAAGTCTAGCAGACAATGTTCCTAAAATATACCAACGTAATCACATGCTACATTTCCAAGACTTATATCTCAGAATATCGCGAGAATTTCTAATTCAAATTTTCACACATTTTTTACTGACAATAGATAATTTTTAAATATTTTCTACGAAAACAACACACTTTTATAAAATATATACTTTACATTATAATATATCAATTTATTTTATATATCGATATATATAATTTTATATAAGATAATTTAACAATTTGTATTATCTGATATGTGCAAGTTTCAATTTAAACGAATTTATCGAGAGAATTAAACCTTCAAAATGACATCCGTGATTCTAATCGTTTAATCGAGAATTTTTAAACGTATTTTCTTGCTACTCACGTGCGGAATAATCGACTCGCAAAGAGGCATAATATCGTATCGAGTATTTCCTCGACGAAATCTGAAGGTATTACTGTACCCGGTTGTGTAACGATCGCGCGAGTGTTTCATTCGCATTGAGAGAAACCCGGGTTGCCGTCCAGCGATAAGAAGAAACTCTAAAGGCGCGTCGACAACGACGTTATCGTGCCAGTTTCATAAAACGTGACGTTCAACGCATTTAGTCAAGTTAACAACTTTTTTTTTCTCAGTGTACATACAAATGCCTTCGTCGCTATCTTGCTTCGCTCTCTGTTTCTTCCTCTCTTTCTCTCTCTCTCTCTCTCTCTCTCTGCGATCGATATTCAATTTAAATTACTATTCATTGCCAACGACGAACGCAATCGATCTTTTAATTAGCCTGCACGTTCGTGTTAAAATCGGTTTAAGTTTGGATTAAGTTTTACGCGAACAAAAGAATGGGACAAACGCGTTGTATTAAAGGAAGTCTATTATTAAGAAAGACTATTAACTCTAGATATATTATTTAGAAATATTACATATTATTTGGAAAGAATTAGTTTCTTTCTTCTCTTTTATCAGAATAAGAGAACATATATATGAGAAAGAAATATTTTTTTATCAATCCAATATCACAGTCAATAGTAGCTTATCCTTCTGCATGCGTTGTATCAGCAATATCTTTTGGCGCATTATTCTCTACCTTTTTATACGAGACTTATTCTTTTTAGCGACGAGCGTTCCATGATACCGCTTGTATCTTCTGGTGATCTCGTATCTTCTCCGCGAGAACATCTCTTTTGACTTTTATCGAAATATTCTTTTCACGCCTATCCTGTTCAATAAGTAAGGGTACCATCTGCTCCTTGAAATCTGAAGTAAGGGTCTTATCTTCGCTTAGAATTGTGGCACCTGCCCCCTTGAAGTAAATCGCTTCGTCAGGAAATTGTCATATAAATCATTCTTGTCACTTATTGAACGTACGACACACGTTCCAACACGTAACTTACAGGATACGAGTGACATTATCCATTGATTACGGATTATTTAATGAATCTAAAGTCATTTGTAGCTACATGATATTATTTAAAATACGCGATGCTTTCATTTATTCGTATCTCTTTGCTACTTAAAGAATCAAGATCTTTTTCAATTTGATAATTTAAATTAAAAATCATAATATTTTACGATTCTAATATCGCTTTTTATTAGCGCGACTAAAATAATGTTTATTACCAATGTCATAAATAATTACAGTAAAGTGCAACGAAAGAGCACAAGAAAAAAATTGCAAAGGATATTATTTGTATTACTAATAAAATATTTAAAGAATTTAATAATGAGATATATATAATACGAATTTCCGTATAAAAATAATTTTTCATTTTTTATTATACAATCTTGCATAAGATATGTTTTAATATTCTACGAACCGCCATTATATCAGTGTGCAACATGTAAACGGCAGATATACGTCAAATCAAGCAAATGCAAAACGTAGTGCAACTGCTTTCGCGTGCAACAGGTTTCGAAAACTAGTGAATGACATCGAAGCAAATAACGTGTTGTAACGGTACATCTATCAAGTGGTAAAAATTAGAAACTTGAAGATGCACGTTGATAGGCGTTGAACGCCTATCGAGACTTATCCCGCATGTTAACGGTGTCGCGTTAATTCGAGACAACGAGAGATCAATTAGAAGGACACTCGTGTTACATTAGCAGGTACATGTTGCATTGACGACATTGGATGAGTAAAATTATCGCGTCATCCGTCTTTAAAGTGCGAAATTGCAAATTTAATAATTTAGTAACAAAATTGGCTCGTTATACGATGCTATTGCGATACACGGCAAAATTATTATTGATTTATGAGTTCGAAATTTCTTTAAATTTTCACGTTATTATAAAAATCAAAAAGATAAAAATGCCTCGGAAAAACTGTTTTTCGGGATGCATAGTTATTTTCGATAAAATTTCCGATAAAATTTCCGATAATACGAGACATCCCCTCGAACTATGTATTACAAAAGTATTGGTTTATTTGTTTTTATTACATATTTTAGTTCCTTATATATCTTATATATTTTTATTATTAAAAGATTTTCCGATATAATCAAACAAGATGCAACAAATTAAAAAAAAAAACCGATAATATGCCATTACAAGTATACTTTACCTGCATATAAAAGGCCTCTCCTCTCGTGATGACGAAGCTATTAGCTCGATCATCCGTTTGCAAAGCGAAGAGGCTCGCCGCCACAATCGACAACGCCGCTAAAAAAATAGTATCAAATACAATCCGATTTATAAAATTCTCAGTCTTTAATCTTATATAAGCTTAGTATATATCTACATATATCCGTCCGCAGACAACTTTTCGTCTATATTTATTCGCGTTATATGTCTTTGATAAAATTTAAGATTGTTGCGAGAATATTTTTATTGCTGACTTTTTTTTTCATTATAAAGTGGATTTATTGTTTCATAACAAAAATCTTATGCGTTAAGAATTTATTTGCAAATACATCCTAACTTATAAACTTTTATCTAGTGTTTTTCATTTAGAATGTGAGACAACAGACGTTGTTTGCGAACGTATATATACTAGAAGCATTAGGCAATAAAAATTACATATATTTAGTTTTATATATTTTTTAAACACAAATATAAGCAACTTTTTGTACCGTAGGATATAAAAGCTGGAGAGATAAAACTGCACGAGTAAAATATATTAACGCGATACATATCCCATGTTTCTTTAATTTACACGCAAAATCATTAACGCGAGCAAAATGACTACGCGATATGCTCTCTTGTGGCATTAGATATATCGCTTTACTGTAATACGATCTCCCGTAGATATTCGATATCTCTCAGATAAGGGCTTGTAAGTAGGCCAGTAAGTAGACGAACGGACGAATAGTAATTCTACTACGTATTTCCATAGTAGTGCACAATTGCAAACAAAAAAGAATCTTTACATGTTGAACGTGATTCGGACTCTTTGTACTTTCGTATGTCAAGGCCTTGGCTCGCAATGCTACGTAATGCATAGTGCGTAAGAACCGATTACGTAATGTGTAGTGCGTAAGAACGAAGGAAAAGAAGTATATAGATGAGTAATCTCAGACATGTATATCTTGATAATAATTATAATCTTAATAATAATTATAATTTTGAAATGTGGATGAATTTTAAATAGTATAGATTAAATTATTGCTAATATATTTAATAAATTTTTATCGTTAGCCATACAGCCACACTGAATTAAACATAATATATTTAACTCTGACAAGTACGTAATGAATAATGTATTAAATCTTTCTCGAAATGCAATATTTTGATATTAAGATATAATGATAAAATAAGCTTATCCTTGAAAAGTTCACAGAGTTACGTCTTTCTTACAGAATTTATAAATAGACTATTTTTCTTTCAACTTGTGAATTATTTCTCAGCAAATTAGCATAATCTTTAATGTATATTTATAAATGCTTTACATTTATTGCATTTGCATTATTTTATTTCCTTGTAAAAAAAGTACTTTATTTATTTCATTTAATGTTATCTAATAAGCTGAGCAAAAAATTTATTGCATTTGCATTATTTTATTTTCTTGCAAAATAAATACTTCATTTATTTCATTTAATGTTATCTAATAAACTGAGCAGAAAATTTGAAACCTTTAAAAACGATTTAAATATATTAAAAACTTTTTACAAAAGTTTGCATTAATTCATAAATATCGTTTCTTTCTCACGACTGAGCATGCAGCTACATATATACTATCTTGTAAATAGACTTTTTTTTTGCTTGAATTTTGTCGTATATTGGAACCGATTAGAATTCGTACTCACTTGCCAATGTAGCGAGGGCAACTTTGCCTATTAGGGCAGTACTGTACGAAATTACAACCCGTTTCGCGGAAGAGGCCATGGCTAATTGAAGCACAGCCAGAGCGACCAGAATCGCCAAAAAGGCAGAGGCGGCAGCGGCAGCTAATCCCGCCATCCACACAGCCACTGGAAATAAAGGAGAAATCCTGTCGTAATTCTATTGCGTCCTATTGTAATCCCGCATTCGTGCTGGGATTTTTGCCGCATTTATTTTTCGGGATGCTAAAATGTGAAATTCCGCAAATAATTCATCCTTTTTGAACGCTTTTCGTAATAACGTAATGAGCAAATAATGAAAGAATAGAAACGGGAGAACAATTAATCATTAGATTTTCATTAATATTGAATAAAATAATATCAAATATGTATATCAATTTTAGATCGTATTTATATTAAATGTTTAATAGCAATGAAAAATATTGATTTAACACCTTTAATTATATGTGATAAAATTTATGCAATTTTTGTGATTTTAAACCGTCGGATAGTAAAGTTATAAAACTGAATTCTTATTCGCAACATAATTTAACTTTTAATTTAAAAAAAGTTCTCCTTAATTTATTTCAACTTTACATGACAGAAAAATATTAATTAAAATCTATTAAAACGAATAAGTTTACATTTATTGAATCATGTTAAAAATGTTAGCCAGATCTTTTTCGTTAAATATTTTCACAAAGAATTTTGTAATTGGCAATGTTTAGAAAATTTCGCGTATAATATATAGTGACCGTCATTCTATTTTATCAGTATCAGAATTAAGCAATAAAGATGAGAAAAAATATTTATAAGCTACAGGCGGGTATTAAAGTATCAATTCTCTTTATAATCATATGTAAAACGAAACTCACAGACTGGTTGAAACCTGGAGGCATTTTGGCCGCACCATTCTCGTCCGTAAAGAAGATGCTTGCATTGTCTCCATAGTCCGAAGTAACCTTTCTCCGCGGCAGTGCCAGCTGTAACAACACAAACGGAGGAAATTGGATGATAAAGAATTTTATTTTCTATCCCCCCCCCCCCCCCCCTTCTAAAAGGCAAGTGTGCGGTAAAAAAAGTTACGCAATTCCATATTCGAGCGACTTTTTTATTCCAAAATCTAATAATTAATAAAATATGATGCTTCTCTAGAATGCATAATTTAGTATATCAATTTGATTCGACCGTTATTTGAATTGTAAATTGCAGGGAAAATTTTATTGAATTAGCATATAACTATTTTGCATAAAAATAAAGGAAAAATAAAAAAACTATGCGAAATAACACATATAATAATAACGATATCTGCGTAAAAGTAACTATAAATAAAAAAAAATGTAATAAATCATTATGATTTAATTAGATTAAAAATTAATTGTCTAATAATCTAATTAAAATTCAAATATTTAAATTTTTTTGATTTAATCAAAAGTAATATTTATTCTTGAGTCAATTATAGTTCCAATTACGCATAACAATATGTGTACAAGTTTCAATTTCCAAATATCAATTATCTTTTTCTTCATTTCATATTGTAATGATAGAATAATATCATGAGAGAACAGAATTTTATAATCTATTAATATATTTAGCGAATATATTCATAAAACCGTAAAATTATACATACATTATAAAAGATTAAAGTGATGCATAAATACGTTTATTTTATATCAAAGATATATATATTTCTCGCGTGAAAGTGTAAAGTAAACATTCCATATCGATTCCGACACAATATAAAGTCAAGTACGCGCAAAAAGTCAAACACAGTACAGGACCTCCCCCCTACCACCTACCTACATACCTCTGCGCGTCAAAACATCGTAGTAAACAAATACGAGGCTTCTTCCCCCACTATTCACATTCCATGGCGCCTCAAAATATAGTTGTAATAGGCAAACATGTGTTGTCTTTGTCAGGCGGTCGAGACGGAAAGATCGCGGTCGCGATTTCTTTGATTATCACGGTCAGGCAAAAATAGGCTAACACGTCTCTTAGAATATTTCTAATACTATATTTAATTATTTGTATGGAACTGCGTATACGTATTCGTTTAAAAGATACCGAGCACGCGACTCGACAATTTGAAACGTCAATCTTGACCGTAATCAGTGGAACGTCCGCTTAACCCGGATGTTAAGAAGGAAAACGAGAGAATTAAACGAGCAAGAGGATCTCTCCTTTCGTCTTTGCTTTAGGAAGACGATCGCGGGAGTGACGTACGAATAAGTGGAAACTGCAATTTCGCGGAGCTCGTTTCTCCGTTTAAACGATCCGTAAACTTGCTCCGCGCATCATTGCGAGTGATCTCTCAACCGCGAATGCCTCTATTTTATTTCAATCGATCTCACGGAAGAGGAAAAATACATGACACGCTTTTATTATCGACGCGAAATCAAGACAGGAATAAGATAAAAATCGTGTTTCCCGGCGAACGACGCCTTTCGCGCAATACAGTACACAAATATCTATATATCTAAATAATTTTACAAACATTAAAATATACGTAGTGAAAAAAATTCAATTTTTCGATATATCGCACTTCATCACGCGATTCGATAAATTAGAGAGATGATTTAATATTAATGGTTGACCAACAGTTGGATATATCGTAAACACAATTGTAAATTTAAATCATACGTATATCGCGAATAGCATATGAAATGAATTGACCAATATTTATATCGAAAACATTCCCTTCTTTTTTATAAAAAAAAAATAACAGTCGATTATTTTTAGTTGTGCGAACGATCAACAAAGCAACGATAATCTCGTATATTTTGAATAATTCTCTTTAATTTTAATTCGTATTTATTCACACATCTGTATTATAATACGAGATAATAATCATTTTAAAACAAGAGTGTATACTATTTATTAAAAATGCGGAAAGACAACAAAAATAGCAGCTAAAACGACAATAGTAATATAATATCGTCACGTGCTGGGGTGAAGTGTCAAGTTGGTCGCGCGATTAACGTCGCTTCTTGCAATCGTGCTCCTTTTCGACATAATGTAATAAAGTGCGCGTCGCGTATGTATAAAGTCGGGAGTGCCATACAAATGTGCCGCGCGATCGTGTTCTCGCGAGTGAGTGCGAATATTGCGCGAGTGCTAAGAGGGATTTGCAACAGAGGAACAAGAAAGGAGGAGGCCAGCCAAGGTGGCATCAGGCAACGGCGGAGCAACCTACAGGTAATGTATTATTTGTTATACTTGCATGCTTAATTGCTCATTCTCGCATAATGTATTCTGCGATATTCTGATATTCCATCTCTCTCATGGTATATATATAAAATATTTTTTTACTTGTAATTATTTAACATTTATTTATCTTTTAAAAAGATATTTAGTAGAATAATTATATAATTTTTTCACAAAAGAAATCATGATTCATAAAAGTTTATAAAATTCTCGTAAATAAATGAAATAATTATACATCTTAAACACGTTCAAAGTATGTTATTTACATACAAGGTGTCAAAAAAAGGTCATAAATAAAGGGTATTAATTGTAGGATATTAGAAGATATTTTAATTGTAGGACCCAGTTAATTAGATTTTTTTTTCTTATTTTGATCAATAATACCTGCTCTCAAAATATGTGACTCTTTTTTTTAACACCTTGTATAAGAGACTTTTATGTAAATATCAAGATATTTTTGAAAGAGATAAATATATATATGTATATAAAAAATTTAAATTATTATCTAAACAATAATTTTTATTGAAATATATATTGATTACTTTAAACGCTGCTATAATTTGCAAAAAATATTTATATGTTACAGATTAACATCTTATACAACTCCCCTGCTGCGCATCTGTATCGGTGAGTCTAAAAAACAATATCTTTTATTTTATTTTAATTTGGAATAACTCATTCACGGCCTCAGAATATGCTTTACTATTACGTCTTATCTCGCGAAAATCGTGTTTTCTGGTAGCTAAAGCGGTTAGAGTATGGCATAGATGTTAATGGAAGCGATGGTCTATGTAATTACTTATTGATAACGATACATCCCAGCGATCTGAAGGGTCACCTAATACATTTCGAAAGGGTAGATATATATTCTCAAGTGGAAAGAATATTAATGAAAATCACTATCGACGGCACGGCATATAAATCCCAGCGTTCTTGGTCACTAGAAGTGCAGAAATCTTATACAAAAGATCACTCAAATAATTTCGTGTCGCTTCTTTAAATTTTCAACGTAGCACAGATTTATGAAAATTTTATATTTATTATATTCTAATGTTTTTACATTTTTGTCTAATATTTTGATTTAATCATAATTAATTTCAGTAAGGATTATCTCTGTAAATAGAGGCGCACGAAGTTCGGGCTTGCAACTCCCCTCGGCTATTCTAAAGTCGTTTCATGCTAAAATGCGACATAATTTATGCGTACGGCGAGCACACGCCTGTGTAAACTCGCGACGCAGCAGGTGCAATAACAATAACTCCCGTAATTGTATCTCGCAAAAAAAAA
>NW_021853596.1:717435-721187 GCF_003651465.1 Formica exsecta | reverse complement strand
AATATTATCAAAAAGCTCTTTCCCCCATATTTAAACCACAAAAAAAAAAAAAAAAAAAAAAAAAAAATTATTCAGTGAGCGCATTCAGTTTCATTAGTCTCGCGAGAGAAAATGCGTCGTTCTTCGAGCAACTTACTACGTATAGTCCGCTAGTTTACATCATTACATGAATATATTTTGCTTCATCTCGTCTTACTTCAATAACGATTACACGTATATTTCAAGAAGAGATAAGCGAATTAACATACCAATCTGCATACCTGTCGAAAGATAGAGAACGTGCAAGAAACATACTCGTCATAAATTCTTGCATGACAAGAAAATATACATATTTTTGATTCGTTCACCTCAATGTTCACGCATTAACACGCTTTAACGCAGTTAACGATCCACGAAGAGGATCTAAGATTTCCATTAAACAACTTCGAGAAGAGATGCTCGGGCGAGTTTTGAAAAATACGGAGATTAACGCTATGATTTTTAACTCGATGATGTTTTCTATATAGTGGCGTTATATATGATCGGAAATGCATCATCAACGTGCATTTGTATCGGTACGCTTACGATATTCCACGCTGCGGTCATGCAAAACCGCACGTCATTCCTCCACATTTGCCACACACTCGGGTTAGATTGCGTTTCTTCTTGCGGCATATTTGCCGCAACTTAAAATGGCGCGCTTTTCAGGAAGAAGCACGCAATACGCTCTCTCGGAAGATACGTCGGCAGTATCGAATTACCAATACATATACAATATCTTCAGAGTTATATTATTGCACATACGATAGATTGTAAACATGCCGATCGAAAATATTTTTGCTCCATAAAATAAATTTGCATCGTTTGTTTCATGATATTACACTGTTGACGATAATTGCGATAATTCAAGCAACACATGAGGCGTGTGATTTAGAAGCGTAAACACGAAATTGCTTTTTTTTGCCCATTCATTCGAGTTGTGACGTATTGATCCGACATTAAATTTAATATCGAAGCAAGAGAGCGTATTGCGTGAAATGTTAATTGCATGTGTAATATCGCTTATATATTCCGCATAACGGAATCATTTCGTACGTTTCATCTGATACTCGTAGAGTCGTAGATAATTACCTTTGGCTTCGATAAATTAATGCTAATATCATATAAATGACTGAAACGATTATAAATCGTTTTGTCAGCGATGAATTTTAGTATAAGATTGAGATAAGATATATTTACATTATGTATGTATACCGATGTTATCTTTCGATATTTCGAGCGATAACTAATGAACAAAGAATTTTGAATTTAAATCCAGAAAATTTCACGGTGACAAAATCGATAGTCTCGTCTTTTCGATGCATTTGTAACTCATGTAATCTCAGACTTATTGTTGACGAGGTATAATTAAATTAGAATACGTTCTATTATTATTGACTAAATTTTTATAACTTATCGAAGCTTAGGTAATTTTAACGTGCGAAATGATTTCAATTCACAATATTATATTACGTTACACACTAGCTCACACTTTAATTCGGTTAACAAATTAAAATACATATACTTATTAGTCGTCAATGAATTTTTACGACCATTTGCAGTATGTCAACCGAATCTTTCCATTAATTACAGTCTATCAGCTATGCAATAATTATCAGGCATGCAACATCAACGACTGTTGCGAAATCACGAAAAACCTAATAATTACTCGTAAACGCTTGTGATTAAATGGCACGTCCATCCCAATAATTTCATACTCCCATCGACATTACGAGTGTTATTGACTCTGCGATATATAAATTCCTGCAATTTAACTTCTGCATTCAACATAATGTAATAATAATAACGTAATAATATTTTTATATAATATTCGTATATATATATATTTCTACATAAAACCTGCGAACTAATTATCTACATATTTTTTTTCCGTCAAAATGTACAGTACATTTCTTTTGTGAACGGTCGGAAATGACGCTATCGCGTTGCGCGACGTTAATTGAATTTCTTTTTTCCATTAACCCGTTGTCCCGTGCACGAGGGAAATAAGACAAGCCGATGCTCTTATCGCAAATGAGATGAGAATAGGTGGTACACGGCGTTACATACACCTACGCGGCCTCGTTCGTATATTAAAAGGTCAAGCACGTTTGTTCTTCCACGTTGGATTCGCTAATGGTACGGCTGACGTTGGTCACGCCAACTGTAAACACATTCCACGTAATTCACATGCGCGTAATAACTTCAACGGACGCCAATATATTTTAGCACACTTTATTGAATATTCGATTTAATAATTCAAAGAAAAATATAAATAAGATATAAAAATAAGATTATTTAATATTTCAATCCTTGTTCGAGTTATTAATTGGAATATCACGCTCTATTATAGAACTTATGCATGTATCGAAATATCTTCTCGTAATGATGTACGACAACATTTATCATATAATTGTCGTCTCGTCTTGGTAAACAGCAATCTAGTCGGTGTACGCGCTATTATAATGCAACCTGCTATGAGTTCAGCCTTGTCGCGATGTGTTATGCAATCCTTCGTGTCGATTATGTGTTCGTGGCACATCATAACGAATGTTCTGCAAATGGTTTTGCGCATTCAGACAAGGTTTGTATTAAGTTGTATTGTTCACAAAGTTGTAATTCATTATAACTTGAACCTGACTTGATGATGTAATAACTATTTGAAGCCATAAACAGAATTTGAATTATTATGTTTTCTTGCAAAAGGATTAATTATATTTTGAAATTCAAATATTTTGTAATCGAAATCCTATTAAGAGAATAATAATAAATTTTTCAACAATCTTTCATGCTTTATTAGTTCATAAAACATGGATTAATTAAAAGCTTTAAAACAATAATTAAAATTACGTTATAAAATAATATTTTATTTTTTCGGCTAATAAATTTCATTTGTGACCTCTCAAATATTTACGTACAAAATTTCACGATTAAAGCGACTAAAAAAAATATTGAGATCTCTCGGAATTTGTTGATGCGAGATGCGACGAAGAATGTTGAGAGCGACTGGAATTTTAATTAAGCGATTGCAACAATGATAATTTTCCTTAAATATGTCATATTTCCAAGAATATTAATGCAAGAATCCTGACCTGAAATTAACACAGTCGTCGCACTCGGCATGCATTACGAGATGAGATGATTATCCATGCGAGCGTATATAGTTACGATTACGCAATAATTGCGTGACCGAGAGATATGAATGTGTGACGTGCACTTGTTGCCGACTATGTGACCGTCATGTGCGCAATACCTGTGCAATACGTGCGTGCATAAACGGCACCCGCGACATTCGTGAACTATGGCGACGTTTTGTTCTCGCGTACGCGAGCAAATCCGTGAATAGCGTACGATATGTGGACAGTATTCAAGAATTTACCGGGTGATATTTTCGAAACGGACCATACGTCCCGACTGTGCCGTTATAGTCCAATTAAATATAAATAAATATAAATTCACCAAAGCCACGCGAGGTTCAAAATGTATCGTAAAAGAGAAATCTTTATATTTGAAAATCAATTTCCAAAATTAAAAATAATTAATATATAATATGTATACCATTTTTCTATTGAGATTTTGTAAATCAGAGAAATATTTTTTAGATATAATCAGATACATTTTATTACTAGCTCGTTTAAAAGTAATAAGTATTTATATTCAGTAATAATAATTATAAAGTTATAATTACACACATTATTATATAATAAATATATTAAAATTAAATTATTAATTAA
>NW_021853596.1:693872-701982 GCF_003651465.1 Formica exsecta | reverse complement strand
TTCAGTGAGCGCATTCAGTTTCATTAGTCTCGCGAGAGAAAATGCGTCGTTCTTCGAGCAACTTACTACGTATAGTCCGCTAGTTTACATCATTACATGAATATATTTTGCTTCATCTCGTCTTACTTCAATAACGATTACACGTATATTTCAAGAAGAGATAAGCGAATTAACATACCAATCTGCATACCTGTCGAAAGATAGAGAACGTGCAAGAAACATACTCGTCATAAATTCTTGCATGACAAGAAAATATACATATTTTTGATCCGTTCACCTCAATGTTCACGCATTAACACGCTTTAACGCAGTTAACGATCCACGAAGAGGATCTAAGATTTCCATTAAACAACTTCGAGAAGAGATGCTCGGGCGAGTTTTGAAAAATACGGAGATTAACGCTATGATTTTTAACTCGATGATGTTTTCTATATAGTGGCGTTATATATGATCGGAAATGCATCATCAACGTGCATTTGTATCGGTACGCTTACGATATTCCACGCTGCGGTCATGCAAAACCGCACGTCATTCGTCCACATTCGCCACACACTCGGGTTAGATTGCGTTTCTTCTTGCGGCATATTTGCCGCAACTTAAAATGGCGCGCTTTTCAGGAAGAAGCACGCAATACGCTCTCTCGGAAGATACGTCGGCAGTATCGAATTACCAATACATATACAATATCTTCAGAGTTATATTATTGCACATACGATAGATTGTAAACATGCCGATCGAAAATATTTTTGCTCCATAAAATAAATTTGCATCGTTTGTTTCATGATATTACACTGTTGACGATAATTGCGATAATTCAAGCAACACATGAGGCGTGTGATTTAGAAGCGTAAACACGAAATTGCTTTTTTTTGCCCATTCATTCGAGTTGTGACGTATTGATCCGACATTAAATTTAATATCGAAGCAAGAGAGCGTATTGCGTGTGTTGTTAATTGCATGTGTAATATCGCTTATATATTCCGCATAACGGAATCATTTCGTACGTTTCATCTGATACTCGTAGAGTCGATAATTACCACCTTTGGCTTCGATAAATTAATGCTAATATCATATAAATGACTGAAACGATTATAAATCGTTTTGTCAGCGATGAATTTTAGTATAAGATTGAGATAAGATATATTTACATTATGTATGTATACCGATGTTATCTTTCGATATTTCGAGCGATAACTAATGAACAAAGAATTTTGAATTTAAATCCAGAAAATTTCACGGTGACAAAATCGATAGTCTCGTCTTTTCGATGCATTTGTAACTCATGTAATCTCAGACTTATTGTTGACGAGGTATAATTAAATTAGAATACGTTCTATTATTATTGACTAAATTTTTATAACTTATCGAAGCTTAGGTAATTTTAACGTGCGAAATGATTTCAATTCACAATATTATATTACGTTACACACTAGCTCACACTTTAATTCGGTTAACAAATTAAAATACATATACTTATTAGTCGTCAATGAATTTTTACGACCATTTGCAGTATGTCAACCGAATCTTTCCATTAATTACAGTCTATCAGCTATGCAATAATTATCAGGCATGCAACATCAACGACTGTTGCGAAATCACGAAAAACCTAATAATTACTCGTAAACGCTTGTGATTAAATGGCACGTCCATCCCAATAATTTCATACTCCCATCGACATTACGAGTGTTATTGACTCTGCGATATATAAATTCCTGCAATTTGACTTCTGCATTCAACATAATGTAATAATAATAACGTAATAATATTTTTATATAATATTCGTATATAATCATATAAATGACTGAAACGATTATAAATCGTTTTGTCAGCGATGAATTTTAGTATAAGATTGAGATAAGATATATTTACATTATGTATGTATACCGATGTTATCTTTCGATATTTCGAGCGATAACTAATGAACAAAGAATTTTGAATTTAAATCCAGAAAATTTCACGGTGACAAAATCGATAGTCTCGTCTTTTCGATGCATTTGTAACTCATGTAATCTCAGACTTATTGTTGACGAGGTATAATTAAATTAGAATACGTTCTATTATTATTGACTAAATTTTTATAACTTATCGAAGCTTAGGTAATTTTAACGTGCGAAATGATTTCAATTCACAATATTATATTACGTTACACACTAGCTCACACTTTAATTCGGTTAACAAATTAAAATACATATACTTATTAGTCGTCAATGAATTTTTACGACCATTTGCAGTATGTCAACCGAATCTTTCCATTAATTACAGTCTATCAGCTATGCAATAATTATCAGGCATGCAACATCAACGACTGTTGCGAAATCACGAAAAACCTAATAATTACTCGTAAACGCTTGTGATTAAATGGCACGTCCATCCCAATAATTTCATACTCCCATCGACATTACGAGTGTTATTGACTCTGCGATATATAAATTCCTGCAATTTGACTTCTGCATTCAACATAATGTGTAATAATAATAGTAATAATATTTTTTTATAATATTCGTATATATATATATATTTCTACATAAAACCTGCGAACTAATTATCTACATATTTTTTTTCCGTCAAAATGTACAGTACATTTCTTTTGTGAACGGTCGGAAATGACGCTATCGCGTTGCGCGACGTTAATTGAATTTCTTTTTTCCATTAACCCGTTGTCCCGTGCACGAGGGAAATAAGACAAGCCGATGCTCTTATCGCAAATGAGATGAGAATAGGTGGTACACGGCGTTACATACACCTACGCGGCCTCGTTCGTATATTAAAAGGTCAAGCACGTTTGTTCTTCCACGTTGGATTCGCTAATGGTACGGCTGACGTTGGTCACGCCAACTGTAAACACATTCCACGTAATTCACATGCGCGTAATAACTTCAACGGACGCCAATATATTTTAGCACACTTTATTGAATATTCGATTTAATAATTCAAAGAAAAATATAAATAAGATATAAAAATAAGATTATTTAATATTTCAATCCTTGTTCGAGTTATTAATTGGAATATCACGCTCTATTATAGAACTTATGCATGTATCGAAATATCTTCTCGTAATGATGTACGACAACATTTATCATATAATTGTCGTCTCGTCTTGGTAAACAGCAATCTAGTCGGTGTACGCGCTATTATAATGCAAACTGCTATGAGTTCAGCCTTGTCGCGATGTGTTATGCAATCCTTCGTGTCGATTATGTGTTCGTGGCACATCATAACGAATGTTCTGCAAATGGTTTTGCGCATTCAGACAAGGTTTGTATTAAGTTGTATTGTTCACAAAGTTGTAATTCATTATAACTTGAACCTGACTTGATGATGTAATAACTATTTGAAGCCATAAACAGAATTTGAATTATTATGTTTTCTTGCAAAAGGATTAATTATATTTTGAAATTCAAATATTTTGTAATCGAAATCCTATTAATAATAATAGAATAATAATAAATTTTTCAACAATCTTTCATGCTTTATTAGTTCATAAAACATGGATTAATTAAAAGCTTTAAAACAATAATTAAAATTACGTTATAAAATAATATTTTATTTTTTCGGCTAATAAATTTCATTTGTGACCTCTCAAATATTTACGTACAAAATTTCACGATTAAAGCGACTAAAAAAAATATTGAGATCTCTCGGAATTTGTTGATGCGAGATGCGACGAAGAATGTTGAGAGCGACTGGAATTTTAATTAAGCGATTGCAACAATGATAATTTTCCTTAAATATGTCATATTTCCAAGAATATTAATGCAAGAATCCTGACCTGAAATTAACACAGTCGTCGCACTCGGCATGCATTACGAGATGAGATGATTATCCATGCGAGCGTATATAGTTACGATTACGCAATAATTGCGTGACCGAGAGATATGAATGTGTGACGTGCACTTGTTGCCGACTATGTGACCGTCATGTGCGCAATACCTGTGCAATACGTGCGTGCATAAACGGCACCCGCGACATTCGTGAACTATGGCGACGTTTTGTTCTCGCGTACGCGAGCAAATCCGTGAATAGCGTACGATATGTGGACAGTATTCAAGAATTTACCGGGTGATATTTTCGAAACGGACCATACGTCCCGACTGTGCCGTTATAGTCCAATTAAATATAAATAAATATAAATTCACCAAAGCCACGCGAGGTTCAAAATGTATCGTAAAAGAGAAATCTTTATATTTGAAAATCAATTTCCAAAATTAAAAATAATTAATATATAATATGTATACCATTTTTCTATTGAGATTTTGTAAATCAGAGAAATATTTTTTAGATATAATCAGATACATTTTATTACTAGCTCGTTTAAAAGTAATAAGTATTTATATTCAGTAATAATAATTATAAAGTTATAATTACACACATTATTATATAATAAATATATTAAAATTAAATTATTAATTAATAATAATAGTAATTAAATAAACAGTTAAAGAAAGAATGTAATAAACATAAAAGATAATTATATTAATAAATCATTTTAATATTTTATTGTAAAATTATTTCGATTATTGGAAATTGTAATACTATGACGTTCACTCCGATATTATTAATTATTTTCATTGACCGATGTAAAGTTTTGTCCATCTATGAAAAAAATACGTTCTTCTTAAATTAAATTTGAAATTATTGACTTTATCGCTTGTAATAACAAATGAAATTTTCCAAGAGGAAGCAGCAGTGCCATTGTTCAATATTGGTAGAAATCGCGCGAAGAACAATAAATTTAATTAGAAATGCCAAGCTGTGGGAAGGGCGCTTAAAATTTTAACGTTTCACAAACAAAAGATATAGGAATGAAGTGGGCGTCATCGCGGTCTTGCGAGAAGAATGCTTTTTACAAGTGCATTGCAATAGAGGCGCGGAAAGATTAATATTCTTCGCTTGGGATCTAAAGAAAAGTAGTTTCGCATTTCAATGACGGTGTAACGTCGCATCGTTTCCCGACCACAACCGTTAAACCGCCAAACCGAGAAGAAATTCCATTTTCTCTCCTCTCGAAATACGAAGATAATCTACTGCCGAGTATGACACATAAATCATGGTTTCACATAAATCGTATTTTTATAAGATTTTTAAACATCAAGCCACAAATGTTTCCATAATATTCGAGTAAGAAATAAATGTAGATTTTTTTCATAGAAAGAGATGGTTTTTATAATTATCGTTACGTCTTTAAGTAAAGCCGCGTATTGTACAATTAGAGACATTATATGGTAATGACATACGTCAAAGTTATTTTTCCACCGTCATTTTTATATTTATATCTCCCCGTTATGTTGCGTCATTAGAAGCTACGCATTTCACATTGTTTCATGTGGGTGCGAACGAAGGCGTATCGTTATCTGGAAAAGTTCCAGTTTTTATACCGGTTCACAATAAAAGAGCACTAGAATCGTAACGAGGAGAGTATCGCGCCGTTAATATCAGATTTAGTCCGGATCTTCTCGGACGTGCTCGTGCTATTAATAAATGGACGATCTCCGGATTAAAGCAACGCATTGTTTTTTTGGCCCCGCGGGTCGATGGAATAATCGCTGTGTAATATCGATCGATTACCGCACGATAACACTTTATAAATATCGCGCCGTGAATGGGGAAACGTTACGTGGTGCTTGAATGAAAAGATCGCGGACGCGCGTATAAATATAGCCTGTAACACGCTATTTTCCGCGCACGGTGAAAGGAGCACACGGCGCGCGGTCGCTCTCGCAGTCGTGGAAATGTTCGGCATTTATGCCGCTTGCCATTTTTAGAAGCTATTCACGTCGTAAAGTTTTGATAATGCATTCTGAAATCGCGAGAAAAAGCGCTCCTTCCAATATCGCGTTCGTCGAACTCATCGATTCGTCTTTATAACGGCACGACATATGCATCTCGGCCAAATTGCAGCTTATAAATCTTGGCGTGGGCGATCGAAAATGTGATAGTAAACGATAAAAATTCTGGAATTGTGTAAAAGAAACGTCATTACAACCACCGTTCCATAATAGATGGTCATCATAGGTAATATCGGTATTATTCGGCTATTTTAGAAATAGAATTGAATAGAGGCAAAGACAAGATTGAAATCAAAATAATTAAAGCGATTATCGAAAAAATTAAGAGAGATACCGCTGTCGATGGAATAACTTTATCCTTCTTTTTGTCGAGATTAAAAATTATTCATCGCGTGTCTTATAATCTGCCGATATATCTTTTTTATCGTATGACGTGCGCGCATCATGGGCGGGATCAATTACGGTGTCCTGTCTTTAATCACGCGCGACGATAAGTGGCTATTAGTTTTCGATATAAATGAACATCCTCGGGCGCGAAGTGGCAATTCATGTAGCGTTCTTCCCGTTTCATAACTTACGAGAGATCTCGGCTTACATGCGCCGAGATGCCTGTCGGAAAAAATATCGCCACCAGAGAAACGTCTAATCTCGGCCGGCTTTGTATAGCTCGCTCTACTATCTCGTGCTCTTGTTCCGCCGGAAGCTTTAAGTAGCTTACGTTATTCCGTGAAAAGATCCGGCTTTCATCGGAATCATTTTCAGGTATTCGAATTCGGCCCACATACGGCCTTATTTCTATTAAGCCATTCTCATCTTATCACATCCAACCGTATATATATAAAAATTGCTTGTATCTTACATAATCTTACATAATTTAGGCGATTAGATAATAAATTTTAAAAAATATTCCATAACTATTAATTTAATTATGGATCTTAATTTAATTGCGATTTCAGAAATTTGTTAAATTAAATCAAAAATATTTTTTTTGCAAATAATTATAAATACGAATAAAAAATAAAAAAAGAAAAAGATGATTATTTATCGCAAAAATTTTGAATGAAAACAACTGATGTGTTTATATTCACTTGTCGATGTTAAAATAATAGCAATTTTGCAACGGTTACAAAATTTGCAGCAATGGTTAAACCTGACTTGAATATTCGTCATTTATATCTCCCTCCCTCCTCCTCCGCCGCGAGCTTGTTTCTGACAATTGCATGAAATGCGCACGATGGTTATTGCACAGTGCTCGTTCGTTTCCGAGAATGCACGACATATCCGTTCAATGATACGGTAACAATATATCGCTACGATATAGGTGAACCCGCATTCACTGCCTTCCATCTCGATGGATGCTTCCGCGTGTATTCATAAATTGCAAAAACAAATACAGTTCGGAACTTTATACAGGATAACACATATGCGATGAATATGTATCCGATGTCTATTCGGCGAATTCCAGTCAATCGTCGGGATATCTAATAAAATCGAATGACACGATTCAACATGTCACGAGACATTTTGTATTTCGCAACAAAAATATGACATATCTAGCGTTTTTATTGTGTGTGTCTATATAAATCGAAATATAATACGAATCTTTCAGAGCGCGTAAAATAATTATTTCCAATTATAACGTGAAAAAAAAAAACATTATTATTAATACATCACGCCTAAAACATTACACGTTTGAACACGCATCGTTTTTATTCGTCTTGGCCCATGTTGCATCTTAGCCTCTAACGGTCTAGGAAGAGTAGGGAAGAAGCGAAGAGCCACGTTGGAGGACGTTGTCTTGCCGTTCTAACGATTAACCATTGTAATGGTACCGATCTATGCTAAATACGGACTATTATCGACATGACATCCTGCAGATCTCGGCGTCACGATCGGCACGAACACGCGAACCATGACCTGGGTGTAGCCTGCCCGCTTGCAATCATTACGAAATGCCGCATGGCGCCATATCCGTCGGTTATCTCGAAAAAATCTCTTCGTAACGAGTGATGTGCCACGAAATTGTATTTCGATTTAGGAGCGTGTAAATATTCGTAGAGATTTCGCTCGTTTCTCAAATTTTCGTAAAAAGATCGATTTATTTATTTTCTCTTCTAATTTAATAAAAAAGGTTCTTTGATGCGACTTAATTTCTATCGCATATTAATCGCTTGTTTCAAAATAATAAGACACGTCGATGATTTATATTTTTTATAATCTCTCTCATCGATTTTCCCGTGACAATTTTTATATTCGCGTGCATTGGTTTTGGACGAGTAATAGGTATTAAGTAAGTAATTCATAAAAGTCAGATTGCGTAGCAG
>NW_021853596.1:662617-688707 GCF_003651465.1 Formica exsecta | reverse complement strand
TAATAATAATAGTAATTAAATAAACAGTTAAAGAAAGAATGTAATAAACATAAAAGATAATTATATTAATAAATCATTTTAATATTTTATTGTAAAATTATTTCGATTATTGGAAATTGTAATACTATGACGTTCACTCCGATATTATTAATTATTTTCATTGACCGATGTAAAGTTTTGTCCATCTATGAAAAAAATACGTTCTTCTTAAATTAAATTTGAAATTATTGACTTTATCGCTTGTAATAACAAATGAAATTTTCCAAGAGGAAGCAGCAGTGCCATTGTTCAATATTGGTAGAAATCGCGCGAAGAACAATAAATTTAATTAGAAATGCCAAGCTGTGGGAAGGGCGCTTAAAATTTTAACGTTTCACAAACAAAAGATATAGAAATGAAGTGGGCGTCATCGCGGTCTTGCGAGAAGAATGCTTTTTACAAGTGCATTGCAATAGAGGCGCGGAAAGATTAATATTCTTCGCTTGGGATCTAAAGAAAAGTAGTTTCGCATTTCAATGACGGTGTAACGTCGCATCGTTTCCCGACCACAACCGTTAAACCGCCAAACCGAGAAGAAATTCCATTTTCTCTCCTCTCGAAATACGAAGATAATCTACTGCCGAGTATGACACATAAATCATGGTTTCACATAAATCGTATTTTTATAAGATTTTTAAACATCAAGCCACAAATGTTTCCATAATATTCGAGTAAGAAATAAATGTAGATTTTTTTCATAGAAAGAGATGGTTTTTATAATTATCGTTACGTCTTTAAGTAAAGCCGCGTATTGTACAATTAGAGACATTATATGGTAATGACATACGTCAAAGTTATTTTTCCACCGTCATTTTTATATTTATATCTCCCCGTTATGTTGCGTCATTAGAAGCTACGCATTTCACATTGTTTCATGTGGGTGCGAACGAAGGCGTATCGTTATCTGGAAAAGTTCCAGTTTTTATACCGGTTCACAATAAAAGAGCACTAGAATCGTAACGAGGAGAGTATCGCGCCGTTAATATCAGATTTAGTCCGGATCTTCTCGGACGTGCTCGTGCTATTAATAAATGGACGATCTCCGGATTAAAGCAACGCATTGTTTTTTTGGCCCCGCGGGTCGATGGAATAATCGCTGTGTAATATCGATCGATTACCGCACGATAACACTTTATAAATATCGCGCCGTGAATGGGGAAACGTTACGTGGTGCTTGAATGAAAAGATCGCGGACGCGCGTATAAATATAGCCTGTAACACGCTATTTTCCGCGCACGGTGAAAGGAGCACACGGCGCGCGGTCGCTCTCGCAGTCGTGGAAATGTTCGGCATTTATGCCGCTTGCCATTTTTAGAAGCTATTCACGTCGTAAAGTTTTGATAATGCATTCTGAAATCGCGAGAAAAAGCGCTCCTTCCAATATCGCGTTCGTCGAACTCATCGATTCGTCTTTATAACGGCACGACATATGCATCTCGGCCAAATTGCAGCTTATAAATCTTGGCGTGGGCGATCGAAAATGTGATAGTAAACGATAAAAATTCTGGAATTGTGTAAAAGAAACGTCAATTCACGACCACCGTTCCATAATAGATGGTCATCATAGGTAATATCGGTATTATTCGGCTATTTTAGAAATAGAATTGAATAGAGGCAAAGACAAGATTGAAATCAAAATAATTAAAGCGATTATCGAAAAAATTAAGAGAGATACCGCTGTCGATGGAATAACTTTATCCTTCTTTTTGTCGAGATTAAAAATTATTCATCGCGTGTCTTATAATCTGCCGATATATCTTTTTTATCGTATGACGTGCGCGCATCATGGGCGGGATCAATTACGGTGTCCTGTCTTTAATCACGCGCGACGATAAGTGGCTATTAGTTTTCGATATAAATGAACATCCTCGGGCGCGAAGTGGCAATTCATGTAGCGTTCTTCCCGTTTCATAACTTACGAGAGATCTCGGCTTACATGCGCCGAGATGCCTGTCGGAAAAAATATCGCCACCAGAGAAACGTCTAATCTCGGCCGGCTTTGTATAGCTCGCTCTACTATCTCGTGCTCTTGTTCCGCCGGAAGCTTTAAGTAGCTTACGTTATTCCGTGAAAAGATCCGGCTTTCATCGGAATCATTTTCAGGTATTCGAATTCGGCCCACATACGGCCTTATTTCTATTAAGCCATTCTCATCTTATCACATCCAACCGTATATATATAAAAATTGCTTGTATCTTACATAATCTTACATAATTTAGGCGATTAGATAATAAATTTTAAAAAATATTCCATAACTATTAATTTAATTATGGATCTTAATTTAATTGCGATTTCAGAAATTTGTTAAATTAAATCAAAAATATTTTTTTTGCAAATAATTATAAATACGAATAAAAAATAAAAAAAGAAAAAGATGATTATTTATCGCAAAAATTTTGAATGAAAACAACTGATGTGTTTATATTCACTTGTCGATGTTAAAATAATAGCAATTTTGCAACGGTTACAAAATTTGCAGCAATGGTTAAACCTGACTTGAATATTCGTCATTTATATCTCCCTCCCTCCTCCTCCGCCGCGAGCTTGTTTCTGACAATTGCATGAAATGCGCACGATGGTTATTGCACAGTGCTCGTTCGTTTCCGAGAATGCACGACATATCCGTTCAATGATACGGTAACAATATATCGCTACGATATAGGTGAACCCGCATTCACTGCCTTCCATCTCGATGGATGCTTCCGCGTGTATTCATAAATTGCAAAAACAAATACAGTTCGGAACTTTATACAGGATAACACATATGCGATGAATATGTATCCGATGTCTATTCGGCGAATTCCAGTCAATCGTCGGGATATCTAATAAAATCGAATGACACGATTCAACATGTCACGAGACATTTTGTATTTCGCAACAAAAATATGACATATCTAGCGTTTTTATTGTGTGTGTCTATATAAATCGAAATATAATACGAATCTTTCAGAGCGCGTAAAATAATTATTTCCAATTATAACGTGAAAAAAAAAAACATTATTATTAATACATCACGCCTAAAACATTACACGTTTGAACACGCATCGTTTTTATTCGTCTTGGCCCATGTTGCATCTTAGCCTCTAACGGTCTAGGAAGAGTAGGGAAGAAGCGAAGAGCCACGTTGGAGGACGTTGTCTTGCCGTTCTAACGATTAACCATTGTAATGGTACCGATCTATGCTAAATACGGACTATTATCGACATGACATCCTGCAGATCTCGGCGTCACGATCGGCACGAACACGCGAACCATGACCTGGGTGTAGCCTGCCCGCTTGCAATCATTACGAAATGCCGCATGGCGCCATATCCGTCGGTTATCTCGAAAAAATCTCTTCGTAACGAGTGATGTGCCACGAAATTGTATTTCGATTTAGGAGCGTGTAAATATTCGTAGAGATTTCGCTCGTTTCTCAAATTTTCGTAAAAAGATCGATTTATTTATTTTCTCTTCTAATCTAATAAAAAAGGTTCTTTGATGCGACTTAATTTCTATCGCATATTAATCGCTTGTTTCAAAATAATAAGACACGTCGATGATTTATATTTTTTATAATCTCTCTCATCGATTTTCCCGTGACAATTTTTATATTCGCGTGCATTGGTTTTGGACGAGTAATAGGTATTAAGTAAGTAATTCATAAAAGTCAGATTGCGTAGCAGGAATGATATGATTGCGATTTGTGATTACTGGAACCGATGTCCATTGAGAAATATATGATTCACTTGCAATTCACATGAAACCTTCGACTCATCATTCACAATGAAGGTTGACAATATCGTAAAATATGAGTATGAGTCATAGCGGTCAAGATTCTTATTCATATGCCATTTCTTATCAGCTTCTGAGTTTTATTTCCCTCGCGTACAAAAATTGCGTACAATATTATTTGTCTCGCGGACGTAAAAATCAAACAGCCGTATTCAGCGTTAAATATGAGGTGCAAGTGGGGGCATAAGATTCTAGGATCAGAGAAAGAATTCGCGGCTCGTGAGAGCAACCTTTCATTGCTATCATTTCTCAATTATCCCATGGGATTACGGCAATAGCAGCGCACCTCGATAGAGCTTCCGAAGCACAAACCCATAATTTTAATCACCCGTATTTACCTTCCTGCTTTCGCCTATCACGCTGCTGAATTCCTTTCTCATAATTTCACGATTCTAATCTTCATGGATGTGAAATCAAATCCAAAATGAAAAATATTTGACAAAACTGTAAATCATATTTTGATCTTTAATATATTTCAAACGAGTAATGTAATTCGTCGTACAATAACGTTTACTAAAAATGTTTTTCAATGATTACCAAAAGAGGAAACATATAAAACATTCTGTGAGAAGATTATATTAAATGTCACAATTACGTTATTATAAAAAAATACCAAACTCGTCTCGATCTGTTATTTGCGACAAAAACACTTTTTCTTATTTTTGCGTTTCATATTTTTACGTTAGTTTTTCTTAAAAATGGAAATATCTTTATTTACATATAATAAGAAATAATATAAATATTTAGGAATAATATAATATATTATATAAATATTTTGAAATATATAAATACATATAGGAAGACTTTTATATATTTTAAAGAAATTGTTTTAAGAGATGTTTTAATATATACAAAAAAAACCTTTGCACGATCGATCGTCTCTCTATCGCGAATGTATCTACAACCGCGGCCATCTGTTTTCGCCGTAACTCCCTTGACTCCCGCCATTAAGTCTCCTGGATTATTACGGACAACGAGAAGCAATTATCCGTACGAGAAAGGTGAGCGTGCAAACGCGGATCTTGCTGCAACTATGAAAGTGCATCGGGCGCGGGTTACACACGGCGATCGTATGTGTGCACAACATGTATTCGCTATGCAGTCCATAGTTGCGCACTTCCGGCCCCGCGCGCCGGATGTTGAACTCCCGGAGAACTTCTCTGTGAGACGGATAAACGCGATTTATCGTCTACGAACGCGACGCGTAACGTTATCGTCGCATTCGCGACGCAAATTTGCATCGTAAAATGTGACCTGTGTTCGCTCCATAGGTTTTGAAATAAACCAGTTTATAACCAATGTTTATTTCAAAATCTATGGAGCGAACTACAATCACTTTGATCTCATTTGAAAGATAATTTAATTCTCTACAACTTTTGTTTTGGTACTTTTTGTTAAAAGACACATACTTTTCCTGATATTTGTAAAAATGTAAAAAATAACCGTGATTTTAGAGGTTTTTGGGCGCTAACTTTTTAAGAAAGCATTTTTCGACCTATGTTTATTGGAAACTTTTTGTTCGGAATTAAATTATCTTTCAAATGAGATCAAAGTTATTGTAGTTCGTTCCATAGGTTTTCGAATAATCGTCAATAGCCGAAAAAACACTTTTCGGTATATTTGAAATTGGTTATTAACTGGTTTATTTCAAAATCTATGGAGCGAACTACAATCACTTTGATCTCATTTGAAAGATAATTTAATTCTCTACAACTTTTGTTTCGGTACTTTTTGTTAAAAGACGCATACTTTCCCTGATATTTGTAAAAATGTAAAAAATAACCGTGATTTTAGAGGTTTTTGGGCGCTAACTTTTTAAGGAAGCATTTTTCGACCCATGTTTATCGGAAACTTTTTGTTCGGAATTAAATTATCTTTCAAATGAGATCAAAGTGATTGTAGTTCGCTCCATAGGTTTTGAAATAAACCAGTTTATAACCAATTTCAAATGTACCGAAAAGTGTTTTTTCGACTATTGACGGTTATTCAAAAACCTATGGAACGAACTACAATACTTTGCCGTGAAACTAACATCGTTTAACTTTGGGACTTAACGCTGGTGTGACTTTTCCTGATGCATGCAATATAAAACCAACTGCAAAATATCATTCTTCGACGACAGCCACTGTGGAACGTCAAGAATTTACGAGCTATATCGCGGAAGAAAAATAGCAGTTGATAACGTTATTCTTTTTGTCTCTGGTCTTGTAAATTGCGATTTAAAGCACTGCGCTAACATATCGCAATAATAATATTTTTTATTATGTCTTTGTGTAAGCCGCTTAATTCTTCCGTTGCAAGGATTTAACAGGATATTTTTATTCTTCGAATGCGTGTTATAATTGAACACAAGAAGAAAATAATGGGAAAATGTGCTTTTCTTTAATTACAGCTAATTTCAAAGAAGGATAAAGATAAAAATCTAGAAACTATAACGGAAAAAGAGCAGACACAATAGCAGTTTTCATTATCTTTTCTTTTTTTTCTTACGAGTTTGAACGATTTCTCTCAGTCAATGCTTGATAAGAATTTTTTATTTCTTACAGACTTCGAGAGTTCAATTTTAATTATCTCGGTGTAATCGAACTTTTTCCTTTGGATTTGATAGATATCAGTGAATTTCGTGAGATTTTTGGATCTTATATTTAAAGTTTCAATCATAGCATAGATTCATATTTCAAAAAGACTTCTCAAGAAATAAATATAAAATTGTTTTTGTAGTCTATTTTCCTTGTGTTTTAACAGTTTATAAACAGTTTATACATCTATTTTAAATGTTCATTACTGACCTTTATTAAGCACAAAAATTTAATCTAAATTTTTAAAAAATATCTTTTAAAGTTTTTATTATAATTAAATACAAAGACTGAAAGCCGCGTGTTATATATATATATAATGTAATTGCCATTATTATCAAATAATGTACCGTAATAAAATACACCTACTCTGTCTGCTCTACCTGTAATTAAATCACCCACACAATAATCATACATATACAATGTATTGTCGAAACTTCAAATACATTCTCTCCGAAATTGAAATTTACTTCATAAATCTATAATCACGTAATATAACAGCAAACGCCCACGCGAAATGAGTGTAGGAATTTGCCGTGGGAGAAATTCTTGGGATTCCATGAATTTCAAGACAAGGGTATTCGAATAAGCAAAGCATGTCGATGCTTACGTAAATGCATCTTCATCGAAAATGCGAAATCAATATTTGTGTTTATTATAATACACATCTTTCCAATTCTCTTACACACAATTGATAATTATTAGAATCATTGGATTGAAGAAGATATTAATGGTCGCTGACTATTAATGAAAGTCGAATACGATTCCTTTTTAAATTTTAATAATAGAATAAAAAATATGTATATAAAAATATTTGATATAATACATATCGAAAAAATATAAAATCTATCATTATTGATCATTAGAAAATTTTGAGATAAATTAACAATTATAATTAATATAATAATAAATAAAAATTGAGTTTAGTATTTTCGTAAAAAGTAAAAAATATTTGATTTAAGTATAAAATATTGTTCGATGGGTGTAACAATTATATAGGACTAAAAAAATATTGTTTGTGTGATGTCTGTAATTATAATACACAAATATCCTTTACATATCTCTCTCTCTCTCTCTCTCTCTCTCTCTCTCTCTCTCATTTAATATCGATCTTTTTATGTTATATCTAATAAACAGATTATTTTTAAGCCGATATTTTCACATACTGTCCAACACGGTTTCCATAAATTTCTTTTATGTAATTCAATCATCGTTAAATAATCATAACTAGATATGTAATAATATCGTCTTTATAATTTTAAAGCCGAGATAGAAATATTAATTCCTCCTAAATGTCTAGTTCTTACGTTCTTCTTGATCGATCAAAGATTAATAGAGATCAACAGAATGGTAGAACTTTCTTTCTTTCTCTCTTTCTTTTTTTCTTATTGCTAAACTTCAAATATGCTCCTTTAGCCTCGCAAATATCAGATTAACCGGTTCGTACGCTTGACATGTGCAACAGTCTATTAAAGACATGTCATAAACATACCGTAACTTACGTCAATGAATTTTGGTCGCTATGGCACAATTCTCAGTCCGTGATTACGACGGATGCAGCGATTTGCTTTGTAGGCGATAAAATGGATTGAGTTGCGATTGTATAGCTGTTGTATATTTGAATGCAAACGATACGATTGACGTCGTTCATATTTCCTTATCCTTCCTGAATTACGTTATCGGATTGCTTTGGTGGGTATTTTCATACATTTTCATACATTACATTAACGTGGAAATATATCGTAATTGAAACCACGAACATAATGATCATAAGCGAAAAAGGATAGCTGTCTCGCCTAGACGCACTGTGGAATTTTCTTTTATGTTAATGGCATCTGGACTATGGTATTCATTGCGTTCATTATGTTAAAATAACACAGAAACTACATTTTCCATAATTATATAAAAAAATAATGAAGCTAATTATAAAATTAATGTGTGTAATTATAATATTTTCCACATATCATGTTTGAAGAAAGATAAATATGACTAAAATATATTCTAGAAATAATTGCGATAAAGAAATTAAGATAAAAGTGATATCGAAACATTTTCTTATGTGTTTTTATATTTAGTTGATTAGAATTCCATAATATCTAACACATTAGTTTTAAATTATTTTTTGCGCTCACGTAAATATCTACAATAATTTTAAATCACTTGAAAATTAAATTACTTTTAACTAATTTGTAACAGTATGACATAAGATTTATTATCAAAAATGTTTATTAAATAAGAAAATATATTACAGGTTCATTACTACATTAAATATTAGATGGTTTCAAAAAATATATTACAACGTTACAATTTATTGTTACGTTATCGCAATGTGTATCAGTCAGAAAATATTTCTTCGTATTATAGTTACTCAAGAATCTTGCGAAACAAAGAAATTTTAGGACGTGAACCGAACTTGAAAGGGCGTTTCATAACTCGATAAAACACTTAAACGGAGATTCCTCATAATAATGCGCCGTGTTCCGTTACGTACGAGACTCTTTGTGCCGGTGAACGAAACTCCCGCGCGCGCGGACTGTAATTTTTAGAGAAAGATCGCATAGAGAGCAGGAGCCTGGGAAGAAAGAAAGAGAGAGAGAGAGAATAGGGTGAGGGAGAGCCAGGTAAAGGCCGTTGCACTCCCGGCTCGAAGACTCCCGGGCCCCGGCATATAGCGGTACCTTTTGCCTCTCTCTTTCTATATACCACGCACGCACGCACGTACACACGCGTCGCGGCATGCTCGTTTTATCGTTATACGAGTCGGCCATGACGCGTCATCAATCGGATCTGACATGAGAGCGACGGCGAATTCCATCGATCAACGATGGTTCCCGAATGTAATGGGCGAACAAGAAAACCAAGTGACTAAAAGCACGTTTTGCATCGTGTTGCCTTGGATAATTAATTTTTTGGGTAATTGATTAATAAAGCTAAACGCGAGCAGTTAAAAAAATTCGATGATTCCAAATCCATCGTAGTAAAAATTAAGATATCGCTTGTGAATAGAATTTAATTACTGAACAAACTCCTAATTTTAATTCGCGTACGTATACAAGAAAATTACGGCCGTGAATTTTCAAGACACAATAGATTTAATCTTTTAATTAAATTTTTATCTTTTTAATTAAAAATTGTTTTATTAGTTTGCGAAGAAATATTTATTATAGAAACACGTGTATATATGATACAGCTATCTACGCGAGATTGTAAATGCAGCTTAGATTACATGTCCTTGCATGTATATGTATACACGTGTCACATATATACGATTTAGATGAAAAAAGTTTTATTTTTGACGAGTCGGATTTAACATCTCGTGAACAATACAATTTGATGCTCTTACGCGAATTTTGTTACAATCGATTGCAAGTGAGAGCTTGAATTGATGACATATTGCAAAAATGCCGTTAGATGTTTGTGATTACGCAATTAGTTTTCCAATTTTAAAAATCGAGATGGAAATCCCCCCAAGCGACGAAAAAAATTTTAGTTTAACATAAGTTTAATCTCTACTTAAGTAACGAAATAAATTGCTTCACTAGAAACTTAATTAAAATAATCCATAGAATTAAAAATCAACAAGTAACAGCAAATCAACAAGAGTTTCTATTAAATTTCTGTTTTGAAAAAAGGATCGACTCGATACTTCACGAAAAAAAGTCTATTAGAATAAAAAGTCACCGATCGGGGAAAGTATTACTCGTAATAAATAATAACATTTATAACATTACATTATAATGTCAATGATTACAAATCATGATTACAAATTATAGCAATATTTTAAAATCAAATACGTGATAAAAGGACAGCTTGCGGAAATATTACGTAACCATCGATCCGCGAGCAATAATTATGCGACCGAGAGAAATGCGTGTGTCGCGTTGTTCGTGGCTTATCGACTCTCATCGCGGAACCTTTCCGTCAGACCCGTCTCTCGGTTCGTAATTAACAGCTTCCCTATGCGCATCGTCGCTCTCGCGTTACGCACGACGAGAGTGCGCGTGCGTAACAGTATTCCCTGCGCCCACCTGTGAATCCGCGCGCACATGTGAAACGTGTGAGGGCTCTCATCACAGGTAGCTACATACCTGGCGTACCTGTGCGCGAACGCGACCGTGCCTATACGTATAGAGGGTGTCCCTGAAATAGGTCGCTAAACTCTGGGAGCATATTTCTACTCGGCTTGAGGTCATAGGTCAGGAAACTCATCACTTTCCGAGTGATAAATATTTTTTGCGATAAGAGCTTGCAAGAATGCTTATGACACTCATAAAAGTTTCAAGGATTTTTTTTGATAAATTTTTAAAATTAATTGCGGATCCCTTTCTATTTTCGTCTCGAGTAAAATGTGCCAGCAAAGTTGGCGGTCTACTTCACGAACATCCTGTATAGATACACATCCGCGCCCGATATTTCACGGCGGCAACATATGGTAGCGCACACCTGTCGTACGCACAAAGCGCGTTTCTCGCGTGCACGCGTGTGCGTGAGTCGGTAGGCGGCCACGAGTTTATCGAACGGCGACGAGTGTGGGAGCGCGTCTCTTCTCGAGACGCGCGCGCGGAACTTTTATTTCCGCAGATTTTTCTCTCTCCGAAGCGAGAGAGGAACCTTCGCGGCGACCACGGCGGTCGCATTATTTCCCTTTCCGCGATGCTCCTCGATACGCGTGTCTACACACGACGACGAGAAAAGCGGAGAGAGCCGGCGAGACAATGGTGGTGACGGGAAACGATGGGAATCGCGCGTATGGGAAACGTTGTTACATACAGAGTTGGTTTCGCGTGCGCCATTGAAATTTCAGCGAGAACTCTCTTAGGATCATTATCCTGTTAGAGCGATAATCGCACGAACGCAAGAGTCGCGTCGGAGATGATTACGGGTTGATTACGCGCGATATTACTCTGGCGTCAATTTACGCGGAATATAAGGGATTACGTGTGCCGTTGTATATTTAGCGCGAGGAAACCGCGCGTTATTGGTTTCCGAGAGAGCCGTCGTCGTATATTGAGCAACGTCCCGTCGTCATCGTTCCTTGAAACGCGCCTTTATATCGCGGGATATAATAGATAATGAGCATCGCGACGACGCGTTTATTATGCAGCGCGAAGACGAGAAAACGATGTGTGTGTGTGTGTGTGTGTGTGTGTGCACGCCGCGCTTGTTTGATCGTATACTTCAAGTCACTTGAAGCTTCTCGCCTTGAATAAGTCTTTACGGTTTACGGTACTCTTGTAACACAGGTGGTTCAGATGTGAAAGAATTCATAGATAGGTATTTTAAGAGTACGAGACTCTTGATATTCACATAATATTGCGTAGATAATTTTAAAGAGAATATTTTAGTTTAATCACAATTCCCTTGAAATTTTTTTACTTCATATTTGATCGCCAAAAATGTAATCAAGATAAAGGAAAATGATATAAATATAAATAATATACAAAATAAATTAAAAAGAAATATATAATAAGAAGCTTCAAAATTAATCAAAATTACTCTACTTAAATTTTAAATATATATAATAATAAGGATAATTGGCACCCACAAATGATCACGCGTAAGCGAGAGAGAGAGAGAGAGAGAGAGAGAAAGAGAGAGGATCATGTGTAATAATAACGATATACGCACGAGCGAGAAATTGCTCTCGTTAACCAGGACGGAGGAAACATCATTAACGCGATTACGCAAAGAGTGGATGGACTTTGAGAGCACACACACCTCGTGATGGAAATTGCGCGCGACTAGAAGAAGACCGCGTTAAACTCGAAGGCCGAGACTCCAACTCTGGAACGCTGCCGTAATAATTAACCAAGAGAGAAACGGGTCCGGGAGGTGGACGTGGAAAAGCGACGGCGCTCGTAACGCCTGTTGTAAAAACGAGCCGCTAGAATTAATTGACTAGATACGTACGGGAAACCGCGTGCATGCGCTGAATTGGGTCAAGCCTTTACTACAACTCCGTAAAACCGCGGCGTCCACCGAGAGGGGGAGAGTCACCGGCCGGCCGGCCGGCCGGCAGGCGCGTTTTGATTCTGCTAGGCTGAATATATGAATGAACAGTACGGGGAAAATGTGTTTCTGGCTCTTCGAACGCTATTTAACACGCTCTACTTGCGCCTCTCGATGGCCGCGTCGCGAGAAATAACGTAACTCGCGATAATCGTGCATTCCCGAGCCCGTGGAGCACGTGTTTCTCGAGATGTTTAATGAAGGAGCATAAATTGTAATTACAAAATGAGAAAGGCTCGATTGCCTTGCTTATTGATGTAACTTGCACGATATTGCAGTCATGATGTCATCGTCTTCACGTCATGAATAGCTTGGGCGTGTGTCTGGTGAAAAATATAAATCGTAATCGTATGTCTCAAAACTTGTGAATATATTGGATTAATTGGACGATAATACACGAACAAAATATATTTATGGATTGCCATTAGATATTTGGGGATACGCAATTTTTGTGAAATAAATAAATATATATAAACATATAAATATATAAAAAAACAAATAAATATATATATGTATAATAGCACAAATGTGATAACAATTTATAAAATAGAATTTTTAAATATTCTGCCTGATTTATTGCAATGAATTATGATTTTGAAGGAAAGATAATAAAGTTTTTAATTTATTCACATAATATAATATTTTGAAAAAAAAAACCAATGTATTATCTCGCGCGTTACGTTCAATCAACTAGATCGTTATCCCGGATACAATATCGGTTTGTTCATTTATCACGTACGAAAATAAATCCAATCTAGCGTAATCTAACGTCCTTTGACATAATCCCGTTACGTGCTTAAAGACCTGCATCGCTAATCAGTGCACCGACGAAACAAGACTCTCCACTATCGATCATCCTGCGAGATGCGCGAATGTATACAAGACGGAATATACAACTTTACATTTCCTATTACCTGTCATGTGAAATAATGTATCGCGTATGTCTTGCACGGGATATTGTAATATCAACATTATATATCGCGAGAAGAGAAGTAGTAAAGTTGGCCTTAATTATAGAGCACCAACGGTCGACGTTAATTCAATCCCCCTTCTCCCCCTTTTCCCCCTTCATCATAGCACAATCATAGCCTATAAGAAGAGATGGCAACTCTAAGCAGATTTTCTTAATTGTTAGTATCAACGCAACTCGAGATCTCGTCGTTCATTATTGTATACGCGCTTAATTAAAACTTAATTAAACGATATTCCCCTTTTCTCAGTTTAAGTCTTAGAAATCTTTTTTGGAGTAAATTGTGACAAAGATAGATCGTGCATCGATCGCGAGTAAATTTATATATATAAGATAAATGCGAGACAAGTCGCGCGTAACAAACGATCTTAATTAACAATCGACCTATCACGCTCGATTCAACAATTCGATTATACAATATCTGTCTCAATTTTATTAAGGGCCTAGTTTACTCTAGCAATATAAAAAATTAATGAGTTTTAGAAATATTTTTTGAAGAATATTAGAGAGAGAGAGAGAGAGATCCTTTTAGCGTTTTACATGTTTTTATTGATATTTAAATAATATATTAATATTTTTAAATCTTGGATATTTAACCTTTTTTGGTCATTACAAACCTCTGAGTGTGGCGTGTTCAAAAATTTAATTTATTTAATCCATTTTGAACGGGAAAAATCCTCTAGTATATACAGACAGTTAATAAGAATAGAAATCAGATTGATATAATTCAGATGGGAAAAATGACAGTGTGACATATTGCTTCTCGTGTAATTGTCTGTTAAATTTAATATTTTTGTAATCTTTAAGAAATGAAAAAAATTTCAGTAAAATTGAAATATCTAATTTTAAAATAACACTACTTTTTATTTTTCAATTTTTTCTAATGAGGTTTAAGTATTCCAAAAATATTCTACGGTCGAGTTTTTTTTTAATGTTTTAATATTCTCTCTAATATTCTTCAGACAATTACACGAGGAGCAGTATGTATGTCACTGCGAATCATGCATTTTTGAACACGCTACGCATAGAGACTCGCGAGGATTAAACAAAAAAAAAAAACTAAATATCCAAGATTTAAAAATATTGACGTACCGTTTAAACATCGATAAAAACATATGTTAAATGTCAAAATAATCAACTTTTAATACCCCTAAAAAAAAAATTCCTAAAAATATCATCAATTTTTCATACTGCTAGAGTAGACTGGGGCCTCAATCGGGCGTGTCTTTCTTCGACAATAAAAATATTCTTTATCACGTGCGGAGTGAAACTAAGAACTTTGACAAAAAGGCAACGGCCGGGGGATCCCGCGAATGAGATCGCGAGAAAGAATTCGCTTATTTGCGAAATGACTCACGCAACCTTAATTGATAAAACCGATCACGCGCGTCTGCCAGTGACTCACCGTCAGGATTGGTGAAGTATCCCCAGTCGCCGTCGTCGTCGTCGCGGTCGATAATCGAATCTTGTATTAGCCGCGTTGTGTCTCGTACGCACGCATGCAATCGATAACCGGTGCCGTGAAAGAGCGAGAAGGAGCGGCGGAGGTGGTTACGATTGGGGGAGAGCACGGGACGGCGGGGGCGAGCAAGGTGCGGCGGGGTGGAAGAGAATCGCGCGTATCGGATTAAGCGAAATTCCACATTCCTCGTGTATGTGTATGTGAGTGTATGTCATTCTGCTTCCTCTCTCGTCTTTCTCACGATCTTTCACGTACGCAGAATCTTGGATGTATCGCGCGTTTCCGTCGTCGTCGCGGTCGATAATCGAATCTTGTATTAGCCGCGTTGTCTCGTACGCACGCATGCAATCGATAACCGGTGCCGTGAGAGAGCGAGAAGGAGCGGCGGAGGTGGTTACGATTGGGGGAGAGCACGGGACGGCGGGGGCGAGCAAGGTGCGGCGGGGTGGAAGAGAATCGCGCGTATCGGATTAAGCGAAATTCCACATTCCTCGTGTATGTGTATGTGAGTGTATGTCATTCTGCTTCCTCTCTCGTCTTTCTCACGATCTTTCACGTACGCAGAATCTTGGATGTATCGCGCGTTTCTTTTTCCAGAGAAAAATATGTCCTTATCTCATTTTATTTTATCCAATTTTTAGAGATCCGTGTCATATATTTTTGAACGAAGGGATCTTTGTCTCTAAAAGCGCCTGATAAGTGTATGCGTTTTCTCTCTCTCTCTCTCTTCCCGCTATTTCTATCTCGACGGGAACAAACGCGCGCGCGCGCCTTTATCATCTACATACGTATTATATCTTTCTCCCTCGAAAACCCTTCGCGAAGGCTATCGGTTCCCTTCGCAGCGGACTCCGTGAAACCGGTTTTTGCGACGCGCAAAGCGGCGCAGCTAAAAATAAGATATCTTCTTTCTCCGTCTTCCTTTCACCGCCCCTTCCGTCCCTCTATCTCTATCTCTCTCTCTCTCTCTCTCTCTTTTATTCGTTCTTTCTCTTGCCCTTCTTCCGTTTGTCTTTCCTCTTCGCTCTTTAATCCTCTCCGTCCGCGTTCCGCTTCGGACGCTCCGTCTCGGCCGTTCTCAGGAATCTTCCGGGGGGAGGGGGCACCGGCGCGCTAGATCGATTGTTGGTCGATCCTGACAATCACCGAGCGATCATCGACGGACGGTTGATTTGGTTCTATTGTCAAGTCGCGATCGTGGAAAGTCGCAGTCTCCCGAGCATCGCGTCCTCAAGACGCGCATTCTTCTCCCTTTCCCTTTCTCTCTCTCTCTCTCTCTTTTTTCTTTCTTCTTCGCTGTCTCTCGCAGAAGTGCCAACGCGCCTTTTCTCCGATGCACAGAAAAAGGCGGCGCAACTTTCTCTCTATATCGTCGCCGTCGTCGAGCGGATTGGGATCGGCGGCGAACCTGTCTACCGTATCCCGCCGCGCCGCTCCTGGAGGTCACGCGTTGTCCGTTAGGTTGGGTTGGCTGGTAGCCGCTTACTATTCACCGAGTCGACTATAGTGCCGCTATAGTTATCGATCGCTCGCGGATACGCTCGCTTCATTTCGTGCCACGTCTCAGCTCCGAGGAGGAGTTTCGCAACGGTTCCACCGTTACACTCGCTCGTTAAGTTCGTTCATCTACACGCGTCTACTTCGTACACACTCGCGCTTCTTCGTTTCTCTTCTCCCCCGCTGTTACGTACACTGTCAGTGAACAGCAACGACGGCTCTCGATTTTCCCGCGTGCACTCCCGTCCCGATCACTTTCGCCCCGTGTGTCACCGTGTCACCGTGTATGTGGGTCGCGCGACGCGAGTCGTCGCCGCGCGGACATCGCCGGACGCACGTCGTCGGTTTCGAAAGGGCCCTCGGCGAAAAGGGACACCGAATTTATCCTCCTCCACGAGGATGACTCTCGAACGCGCCTTCCTCGTGCGAAGGAGCGCACGACGTACTACTAACGAGTACTCCGTTATTACTCGGCTCGGCTTGGCGTGGCGTGGCGCGATCACGACGTGTCCTCCGCGTACCTGTCTGTCCGTTCGACGCTCGTGCGCGAGTAGTCATGCATAAAGAAAAAAGAAAAAAAAAAAGAGAGAGAGAACCACACGCATATATACGCACACACTCGCGAATGTCGCTATTCACACGAGAGCGCGCAGGAAGAGGCGCGCGGACGTAAATAAAAAAAAAAAAAAAAAAAAAAAAACAAGGAGAGCGAGAGGAGCCAATCCCGGGATGTGTTTGTACCTGCGTACAAACTGACCGATGCACACGCGCTCGCGCACGCACGACGGACGGACGCACGCACGTAATAACGCGAGGAATACGGAGCGTGCGTGTGAATACTCGGGGCGATGCGCGCGCGAAACGGGAAGGAAAATAGACAGAGAGAGAGGACGTACGCACAGACGGGCGGAAAGATGACAGGAAAGAAAGAGAGGGACGAAACGTGTACGCGAGCCTGCGCGCTGCGCGGCATACTGAGGCCCGATGCCGAGCGACGCGGCCGAGCTGCCCGGATCGCGCGCGTGTTCCGTCTCTCTCTCTTCTCCTCGTTGCACCGTCTTGCTCGCCCGTCCCCTCTCGTTTCCCAAGCGCGCTTGTCATTATACTCACCACTCATGATTTTGCGGCTCGCTCGTACTCGCTTGCATTTTGCTTGCACTCGCACTCTCTTGTCTCTTCGCCGCTCCAAGTCGCATCTTTGTTCCGTGGACGTAATTGGGCGAGAAGGTGAATTTTTAGCAAAGAAAGGGAGAGAGGGGTAAATAATAAAATATGAAAAAAAGAGGAGAGAAATCTGTGAATCTGATTGACTATATTATATTTTGATCGCTTCATTTCAACATATTGAATGAAATGGTAATTATTTGTACAGATTCCGAGTTGTTGCATCGAGATGTACTCTTCTTCCACAAAAAAAAAAAAAAAAAAAACTATTTGTTTCGTAAATTAATTGTATTAAATATATAATTAAATGTATTTATACAATCATTGTTAACATTATCAATCAATTCTCAAATAATCTCTGTTTCTCTCATGTTTCTATGTATTTCTTAATTGAGATATTGTATGATATTAAATTAAAACACAACCCCGTACTCCAAAACAAATACAAATATTCATCTTTAATTAAACTGTATTATACATATGTATCTTTATATATAATTCTATTTGCGTGTGATTTATAAATTTTACACCGAAAGTTATATAATAAAATTATAGAGAGAGAGAAATTAATCAATCAATTCTCTGTTTATATGATACGATACGATAAAGTTATATATTACGTTAAAAGGAAATCCTGGTCTTATAATACAATTGAAAACCGGTTCTTTGTCGCAACTTTTCTTTAAAATATTATTTATCGAGTTATATAATCGAAATAATTACATACATATATATATAATATTTTTTTAAATTGTGATTATTTAGATGTAGCTAATTGTTCTATATGTAAATTAAATTATTTGAAATTTCATTTCTGTTTCAGTAGCTATTCGAAATTAAACGGACTATCACGATTAGCTTTTATTCGCCATCGACAAAAATGATGTCGTTCAGCCAAACGACTCGATCGGGAATAGAACTGACATCAGCTAGCAATTTCTTGAGGACGACTATTAGAGTATGGCATGGCGGATTATTTCGCCACGTTTTGTAATCGCATTAATGTTTAAACCGTCGGTACGTTTATACACTTTTGCACAAATGTGCATCGCGTTTTATTTAATTAAGGTTAAAACGCGAGCGTCTTTGTTCGTCGACGCGTTGCGGGAAGCGAGCGCCGTTAAAATAGAGTTAAGTGAGCGATTATGCTTTACGGTATGTAATAAGCCATTAAGGTTAAAACGCGAGCGTCTTTGTTCGTCGACGCGTTGCGGGAAGCGAGCGCCGTTAAAATAAAGTTAAGTGAGCGATTATGCTCTTTACGGTATGTAATAAGCTCAAACTGACAACTTCCTGGCCGTGGAATCAGTGAAAATAGAGAAAATCTTTAACGTGCCGAGAAAATATAGTGTCGTGTAAAAAAACACTATCGCAAACCGGCTCGATAACCGGTATGTATGCATTTTTCAAATTCCATCTATTTTTATTGTAATCTTAAAAAGCTTATACAAGAAGCTCTTGATTGAATCAATATCACGGATCTGCATATGTATGTAACATTAGATTTTTTTAAATTGTCGAGAAGGATTATTCTTTATAACTATAGAAGATTAAATATATATAACTCAGACTTTTTTTCTAAAATAATATGCAAATACGTTTGTTTGCCATAATAAAGTTTATTGTTGCGCGCGTACTGCGTTGATGTTCGATCGCGCGACAATTTAATCTCGTTATTGCGTTATCCCACAGGATGATATGTGCGTGCAAGCCGGTGCACAGTGCCTACTTAATAAACCTACTTAAATTGCGAGGATTTCCGCTTTTATCCAGATAGTAGTATTCCGTTCTTGTATTTCGCGTCCCTACTCATGTTTCGAGAAACGACCTGTGAATTCTTAAAAACTTCGACGGTTCTACTATTCGTCGCTAAGTCTATTAAGGATAAGCGGATAAGCTTTGGGAGTGTCCGACTTCAAGTCCTCGAGATCGATATCATTTTCCGCACTTTAGCATAATTTATTAACGCTTAAATGCAAAATGATGATTTAACGGTACTCCTTAATCTTTTATCCATAAAATAGGTTGATTTAGAAGACCGGTTTGCATCCTTTAGAGATGAGAGAAAAGCCAAGTCAAGTTAATAAATATGATTTAAATCTCGAATTAAATCATTTCTCAGACAGATCTTATCACAGAGTACATAAAACTCATCTTGTACAGATTAGTTATTTAGTCTAATGATTTCATAGCAAGTAAGAGAACGAATAAATTGTAACGTCTTGTTTTAGTATACTGCCTCTCTTACAGCATAAAAACTGCTGAGAATAAAGTAAGCGGACAAGAGTGATATAATGTCCATTAAACTTGGCAGCAGGACGCAGGAATGTAATCAACGCTCTATTGTCTCCCGACTTTATTAACAGGGAAGGCATTGGCTATTTGATAACATACGTAGGTATTTCACTTTGTACCGATGGGGAAAATTCCCGCGTGTCGCAAGTAATTAAAATTAACAGTGTACATGTACAGAGTACACTGAGACAATTAGGGCCAGGAATGCGGCAGCTATCGAGGAATCGATAAGTGTGTATCCCTGTACTTAGATACAGTCACTCCAGATAAATCTATAAACCGCTTCATGGCTGTCCGAAGCGTCCTATCTTCTCGCTCTTCCGTAATGTATTTAATTAATATAATTGCAGCATTCTATTTATCACGTCACCGAAGGCGTGCCGGAATGCACTGTCGTATCCCGCAATGAAATTATGATTTCCGTGACACGCTCGGAGCAATAAACTTACTCGGAATCCTACAGTTACATTGAGGCAGAACGCGTTTTATTCTGCGGCGCGCGATAAATCTGCCGAGTAAAAAAAAAAAGAAAAAGACGGGAGAAAAAAGCGTAAAATCGCAAAAGAGCGAACGATCCGCAAATGTCGCGCGAACATCGCGCATTCAGTCGAGATGAAAGACCGTAAAATTTGATGCGATGCTTTTTACTCGGCGACCACACAGTCGAGCTCGTAGACTAATTACGAGGATTATTTCCACGCGTGCGAAGTAATATGCCTTGTAATTCACCTTAGAGAGAGATTGCAGGCTCGTGCGCGATTAAATGCCGCGATTCAATCCCTTTCGCGACGTTGAACCATCAAAGGATGCGCGAGATTGTATGGTTTTGCTTTTTTTATTAGAACAATTCGCGAATTGAAAATTCTCTTCATTTTTTTAAACGTATTTCATATCTAAATGGAAAAAAATTGTTGTGGTATCTGTCTGGTTTATAACGCACTGTAATGTTTGTCATAAAATTTCGTAATAGCTGCTAGCATCGTGAGTTAATAAAGTTTCATTTCGTTGTATACGACACACGCTGACTACACAAGTTTAACATTAACGTCTTCTATATCTCTCCAGTTTCTCTTTCTTCGTGATAGTATAAAAAACTGATATTAAAAATATTTATTAAAAAAATGAAAAATAAAATAATATTTAAAGGTTGTTAAGAATAAATTACGAATATATATTAAAGAAAAATAAATTTTTATTAAAAACTCTGCATGTATCATGTCTAATTATAAAACAGATTGCTCAAACGTATTGAATGGATGCGCCTTGTGCGTATCTCGTAAAACTTTATCAATCTTCGTCGCATACAAAGCATAAAAAGCGTATATTCAAACATACGGTCCCGGAACGTATACTCTTTTTCTTTCATGATGTATTTCCGGAAGTAACCGCGATAAAATTCACGTCCACTACCCACGATCTGTCAGATATGTTTTATCGATGCGCCTGTAGACAGTGTCAGATATATTTAATATAATCGAGATTGTTTGTATGTGTGTGGATGATTAATAATCCTGAGATATAGGACAAACATACTTACATATGTTATTTCCAAAATGGATTGTAGGTCGCAATATAATTTACGGATTAATAAATTAATCTTCAAAAATGTAAAATAAACTTTTTATAATTTTTAGCCGAGTTATCTGAAATTTAACAACTCCAATTTTGTTGAGGTAATTATGTAACATTGCGTAAAATTTTAAGGAAAAATCGAAGCATTTAATTAAGAAGGAAACGCGACGCTGCTATTTTGGAGAAACAAATGTATCTTTGTCATAAGATACTATGACCTAAATATGCATTATCTTCATATCGCGAATAACGTCTACTGTCACCGAGAGTTTCCATTTTCTCGCTCGAACATGGCGATAACATGACGTCAGAACGTAGGTAGAGAGACACGACATTCGTGTGCTTGTTTGTGGTTTGCTTTCAAGGTTACGAGTCGCATGCTCGCATAGTAATCCTACTTACGCAACGACGTGCCAAGACATTGGAGACCACGTAATATGCTCCGAAGACTGAATAAACGGAGCTAAGTAAATACGGAGCTAGGCGCACTACTGTAAAAGTGTGTTTTTGTATTGTAAATAACATGTGGTTCTCTCGCACGATATAAAAGATAATATGTTCCACATATGTCCTAAACATTCTTTTTCTTATGTCACAATTTCGTGTAGAACCTCCGTTATTCAAATTTTTATTATTTGAATGTTCTTGTACTTTATTGGAATATTTTATAACAATATAAAAGACTGTTAATTTTTCGTAGATTTTTATTATTTTTTTCTAAAATATAAGCAAAATTTATCATTTGCTTTATTATTCGAAAATTCGCTTGAACATTTATTTGAATGTTTATATCTTTAGTTTGGATAATGAAAATTCTACTATACGTTGAAATACCGAAATACAATCTTGTATAAAACGCTAGAACACACAGGCGAGATGCCAAGATGTTTACTGTAAAGATTGAGGACCGGAGCCAATCGGCTTCCCGTTTCAATAAGTATGTGCAAACCGCAAGCTTATTGTCTCTTGGAATCCCTAAGCTGCGATTTTATCTACTTGTTGACCGATTTTACGTGCGTCTATCAGCACGCTCTCGACGTTCGCTCGACCGTTACTCGCGTTACTATTAAAGCACGTGCTGGATGGAAAACGATTCACTCGATCAGCGATAGCTGCCAGAGGTAATAAATGGATGCTTGGTGCTACGATCGAAACAAAGACTCGATCTGACAACGGTACAATAAAACGCTACAGCATCAGCAATAATGACGTAAAGAAAAGATAGTTCCCGTAACAAAATATGAGTCGTAATAAAATTCATTGAGAATTGTTTATTTGGAGAAACGAGATTAGTTATTCAAAAAGAAAGAAAAATGAATTAAAAAATTTAATTTCAGGAAACTTAAAAAAAAGATTCAACTTTGATATAAAGGTAAACTACACAATTTCAATTTTAGATACAACATGAAAAATAAACATTTCTTCCAATATTAAAATTAGTTAAATCTAAATAAATTAATGTATTTACATTTAATTCCTCCCGATTAATATTACAAGTAATGTAAATTTATAACACGATTAACGGGACATTATAATCAATCACAGGATCAATCGTCCTGTCGTTCTCTTTCGGTTACTTTATCTCCCTTCGTGATTCCGTCTGCTTCTCCCTTACCTTAAAGATAGAAGCCGAAAAGTACGGCCCCGCTTCGCGAGCGATTCAAGTTCGTTGAACCATCTCGTGCAGAACGTGATCCACAGAGATTATGGTTCCTTCCCCGATCGTGTCGTCGAACTCTCGACAGAGTGATATTACGTCCTTTCGTAGTCCAACCATGCTGTCCTCCTCTCCTTTCACTCGGCATTATTTCGTAATCGGGGATACCTCGACTCTTTTTAGCCTCTAAGACATTCATCTTGAATTTTTACATTAGTATTCTTTCGGATGAATCGTCGCGTTGATCAAGCGATTATTCGCAAGATATTAAGCAAAATGTTAATTTGCGATATGTTGAAGCAAAAGAGAGTAAAAAAGATAGGTATTTTTGAAAGTTGGAATTAAATATCGCGTACGATGCTTTTCTCTGTGTCTTATAAATATCAGGAAAATAAAAATTATGCATCAGAGAGCTCTCTTACGATGTTAAGCATAACATATTTTGTACTTTGTACAAATTGTAACACACGCCACGGTCTAGAAAGACAAATTGACCTACGTGTGCCTAATAGAACGAAGCAAACGTGCCCCGTTAGATATAAGAATTCATCGACGTTGTCATTGCATCACTGGCATACATACGGATCATCTTTCATTACTGTTCATTACTGAAATTATTTATAATTTAAACGCCCCCGTTGAAGAAACTCGCCGTAAAATGTTTTTGTTCGATGGCTATAATTCGTGCATAAATTAACATTAACTCGTTTTACTGATTTAATTAACGATATTAATACCGTGTAAACGTAAAGTGCAAAATTTCTTATTTGAAAATTAAAATGCGCACAGCAAGCAGATATTATCATCTACGTCCGCTTGAATTAATTTCTCTTTTTTTTTTGATGATATTTACAGACATTTTATTTAAAAAATATAGACTTAATAAAAGCAAAATAATAATGATAACCTTTTACAAAAGAGATTACAAGAGATAACAGAGAAAATAGTACAATCAGATGTGTAATTTTGATGCTCCAGTTGATTTGATTTATATAATAATTTATTATTAAGTAACCGTGAGAAGAATAATAGATTTTCGAAACCGAGATATTGCACTACTATTCTTTATAAATCGACATTTTACGTCGATAGAATAAAACTCATTCGTCTTATCAATCCAATTTTGCTTTAATTTTGCCCGTAAATTTATTTCCGGAGAACATGCATCTTGACATTTCTGAGGAAACGATTGAACGATGAATCAATAGATATAGCACAAAGTATTCTAAAAGTGTATATGTCCAGAACACCCGTTGCATTACCACGGAGAGATTATTTACGACACAGAGTCGACTCGGACCGAGGACGTGGGTCATCGAGGTTCTGCGAGGGTTAACTCGTTTAACCTTTTCTCCTTTCCCTCCCGCACAAGAAATCGGGATCGAGATCGACATGGCTTTACAGATGTGTGTAACTCGATTAGGACCTATGATCGACTATGTCGTTTATTATTTCTGTTAATCGGTTCTTCCGTCTTACAGCTACAGATATCAGACGTGAAGATTAAATGCAATGCGTGAAATTAAACGCGCAAGAGATATCGTTATCAAATCCATTAATTAGTAAAATTTTGCAAAAGTAGGATTCAAGCATAAAAGAAGAGAGAGAGAGAGAGAACGTGATTTTCTTTTTTATATAATTTAATTTAATTTTTATAAAAATTTTTACTTTTGCCTGCAAAAATCGCCTAGTCAAAAGATACGATAATATAAAAATAAAAGTTGAATTTCTAGTTACAGATCGAATATCAACGTGATTGTATTCAATATCATTTTTTAATAAAAAATAAGATCGTTATTAAAAATCGTAGAGCTATTATACTAGCCATTAATTTGCATTTTTGTCGAAACTGAATAAAGTAGAAGATTTCCATTGTACACCCACGATATGTAGCCTTAAGCATCGCGCGCATTATTCTCTATGGGACTATAAATGCTAAAGGCTAAAGCAAGAAATAACGTCATTTGTTTCAATGTGACTGTATCAATAATTCTTCGTGTTTCTGTAAGCTATTCATAGAATTTCCACGCACGCAATTAACTTCAGAGAGCAAAACGAAAATCTTGTTCTTTATTAAATTTTATGCAAAATCAGTTTCAATCTAATTTGGAATTTCGCATTGACAATTAAAAATACGCGAGAGAAAATCTGATAAACGCTTCTAAAACGCTCGGAGAACCAAACCATGTATATTTTTCAAAATCAGTAACAAATAAAAATAATGAAATATGCGAGAGATAAGATATCATTGATTAGTGTTGGATTTATAATTAATCGCAAACGATTTCATACGAGGAGTTATTATTCCCCAGTTAAATTTAAATCGCGGCAGGAACTATAAAGGTTACATGCATATAATTTGCTGGGTAATTCTTCTTCGTAAGAAAATCACGTTGCGAGTTAAATCATACGTCACGATCCAGTTACTTGACCCTGCAGGTCTAGCATGATGTTACCCCAGCGACTTGAGAAAGAAGAAGCTCATTTATACTTTATAATTCGTATGCATACATATAAGTAAGTAATGTGTTTATTAAATTTCAAGAGGCGGTACAGAGAAAATGTAAATTGCATGTCGTCTGTATAATTCTTCTTCGTAAGAAAATCACGTTGCGAGTTAAATCATACGTCACGATCCAGTTACTTGACCCTGCAGGTCTAGCATGATGTTACCCCAGCGACTTGAGAAAGAAGAAGCTCTCTCTCTCTCTCTCTCTCTCTCTCTCGTCATGACTTCGAAGAATCTCAATTGGTTTAACAAGTGCAAAAAAAGAAAGAGAAAACTTTCATTTATATATATATTTTTTATATTATATTCTTTTTTTTACACATTTATTTGCTTCGACGCCGCGTTGAATACTTTTAGCGCATTGGTTTGTTCTTATAATTAAATCGGGAAAGGTATTAATTTGTCTACTTACCAGGCTGGAATGAGTTATGCTCATTTTGCGATAGCTTTGAAATGAAAATAAATGGGAAATTAAATTGTCAATGTCATTGGATTGCAAAAAACAAAAGAGAGTACTCAATGTACATACATAATATATATTATATTTCCATGAAATATATATATAT
>NW_021853596.1:660695-662556 GCF_003651465.1 Formica exsecta | reverse complement strand
TATAAGTAAGTAATGTGTTTATTAAATTTCGTACAGAGGTACAGAGAAAATGTAAATTGCATGTCGTCTGTATCTACATGTGTATATATATATATATATATATATATATATATATATATATATATATACCGTTAAGGTATGCTTTTAAATAAATCGTCGTCATTTTAGACACATATACATATTAATTATTTCTCTGCTGAGACGACTATACAATAATTTCATGTTCTCTTAATCATCAATTTCCGTATTTGACCGGAAGAAATCTCTCTCCCGTTACACCGAATCTTAATTATCCTACCGATTATTCGCAATCAATCTCGATGGAGTGACGGTCAAGAAACACCGACGATCTGATTGGCGAAAGTGGCCGGAGATATATCTCCAATCAGAGGGCAGTAATTCCTGTAATTTATATATCGCGATATATCATCGCTAATGTCTTTCCCGAATTTTTCGTCCCGTCCAGAAAGATTGCAAAGTTCCGCAGATATGAGAGAATCTTGTTTGATTCGTCGTGAAAAATCACATTTCTTGTATCTAATGTCGAGATTTTCCCTAGACTTTATTATTTATAACGGGAGAGTCGAGCTATATAATTTCTCTGTAGATAAACTCTTGAAGGTCCGAAAGGATCGTCGAAAAGGAACAGCGCGACGCGCGAGAATCGATATTCTGGTTACGTTTGACAATTTTATATAAACATATTAACATAGATATATTAGTTCGTAACGTATTTTTCCAATGCTTCATTTATATCTATTTAAATTAAAAATTATATATTTCTATAATAATAAGTTCAGAATTGCAGGGAAGGATATTAATGACAAAAACTTTTCTTTTCGATCAAAGAGATCTTTCAAAGAAGAATTGTCATCACGAAGTAGACGTAACTTCCAATTTTATTACATTTATATATATTTTACGTAATTTCTGAACTTATCCAAAACTTGGGAGCAAGCGGTAACGATAGAGCTTGAAACCATAAATACAATACATTCTCATGGTTGTATTCTTTGTGCGTCTCATTCAGAAGATCCGATCGGACCGGAACGGATTGAAATCGAAGGAACGTTCGGTTCTTTGAGTGCGATAAGCATTCGTCTTTTTCTGCTCCAATTCGACGATGACTTTCATTGATGAAACGATGAAAAATCCAAGGGATTTAGGAAAGAGAATTTTTGATGAAACAAATAGTAAATACAATAAAAAGAAATATAACGCCCATAGTAAAATGTCATTTAATATAATAATTTTTACAAGAATCGCGATCTTCGATAAGAATCGATTGCATCATAGTTGGCCATCGCGAATTAATTTTTTTTTTTTTCGCATTATCGCTATTGTAATTGGAGCTACGATCTAGAAGGAGAAAATCGTTAAGAATAATTAAATGATTGGCGCAACCAGTTTTCAGATATCGAATATCGCGAAAGAGGTAGATTGAGAGGGACTAGAGATATCGCGGAAAAACATGCAGAGAGTTTTCGAGAATAACGTGTTTCAAGTTAATCGTACTATCGCGACTAAAAAGGATCTAATAAACATAAACAAAAGAAAAAGATGTCAAGCGTATCATCGAGGCCTTCATTCTAGTCGAAAATGTAAATTGATATAAGCAATGTTGAAGACATTAGAGAATTATTTCCACAGGACAGATATATATATCGGGTGTGGATTAAATTGTACGGGAGGAACGTCCGAGTGTGCTCGAGAGGAAAAGGAGGATATCGTTGTCGGGATAATCTCCCGCGAAATGAAAAGAGACAAAAAAAAAAGAAAAGAGAGAAAAAGGAAACGCGTGACGCGCGTAGGAAGACTCAGAATGGCGGGAGGAAAAAGGATTGGTGAGGGGAGAGAGTAG
>NW_021853596.1:642887-658211 GCF_003651465.1 Formica exsecta | reverse complement strand
AGGGGGGGGGGAGGGAGAGAAGGATATATGGCTTAGCCCCATTTCTGGAAGAGACCCATCCGTTGACACTGGCAATTGGAGCCCCAGAGATTACAGCGACAGCTGGAACTGTAGCAGCAGTCCTTCGGCCGGTGATCGCAGTTGCCGCCGCGTCTTATGCAAGCCCGCCTAAACAAGTATATGAACGAGGAACGTCTACTCGAGATTAGGGGAATCGAGAGAATGCCTTTTCGAGACATCGAGACATCGAGACATGAAAGAAGGGGACCATGAAATCACAATGTCGGTTCGCAGCACATCGCGCGCATTCACGCATACATACATGCATATATACATACATATATATACACACACACACACAAACGGGCGAATAACGCGACATATACACACGGACGCCAACGACGGTCCGTTATCGTTTTTCTTCCACTTTCTTCCTCTCTCTCTGCCTTTTTTAAAGAGTCTTTCTCCCTCACGTCGATATTCCCATCGGCGAGCTGCAGAATTAAGATATTAATCCAAGGATCACTTTTTCACTTTCTCGTTGCTATTTCATTTCCATCTTTTTTTGCGCGAATGCTCCAGAAATACCGCTAATACTATATTTTAATATTTCTACCGTGTATCCGTACCATGGTAAAATATCTCAATATTATTCGCGCTTGTATTCAAGTATACAAAGTGATCTTTTTAACAGCTTTTAACAAGAGAGAACTCCACATGAATACGTAAATACTATTTTTGCAATAGCGACTAGTTTTGTAAACTAATATTAATTTGTATTTTTTTTTATTAAGGTAACTTTTTGTGAAAAAAAATTATAATTGTCTAAAGTTTATCTATATTTATATTATATGTTTCTTTTAAAACATTTGAGAGAGAGAGAGAGAGAGAAAATCACATTTTAGGAATTAAAAAATGTTTAAGTTTATAAAACTTTGAGTTACAAAAAAGATACCCCGTCATCATCATATTAAATCATGTCACTATGCAGGATTAAAATTAACATACAAAATTTTATTATAAATTTGTCACAAAGATTTTTGCTGCCGTTTCCTACAAACATGCTTTTCTACTAAAGTACATGTCTCGCTCGTATTTCTTCACGATTACTCTGTCCAAAGTCGTATATTACTTTGTGAGTTTGCAAGATAATAAAATATGATGAAACGACAGTAGAATAAATTTCATTTTATCGTTCGTAAAGAAAGACAGTATCTTTATCGTCCAGGAAAAGCACATAACTTGTATTTGTACTGCGGCACGTAGTGATCCAATTATTATACGTCATTTTAGAGAGTGCGCGACTTGTTGACTTCAGCATATAAAATACACAAAATCCAAGAGACACTTGGAATAATATTGCAATGTTCGATCTTAGCGTACAAAATTGACGAGTTAACAATAGGAGATAAAGAATATTAAAATAACCGGAAATATATTTAATACTATGTTGATGTAACAAATGAAGAAGCGGAAAAAATTTGCGCTTACGAGATGTCGAGAAATCGATAAACAATTGTTACGTCTTCAGACAGGAAGCCCCAAAAAGCAATCAAACTGGTTATAATTAAATTGCCGAGACCAATGTCCTGCCGGAAACTGATTACGGTTTCATTAACATCGACAATTCTTACACAATCATCATGATTTTTCACATTCCAAACGATTCGTTTTGTTGATTGAAGATAAAGCAATAGCGTAAATAAAGGAAATATTTATTTATTTACGTAATCAAATTGTATTATCAGAATGTTCTGATATACAAAAAATTCAATCTTTATCTTTTTTTCAGATATATAATAAGTTAATTACGCGAAATGTAACAATTCAGATGAATGAAAGCAAAGGAGAATATAATAGATAAACTTCTCTAAAGTCGCATAAAAAAAAAAGTCAGAAAATTTTGCATAGTACACAGGTATCTTGATATCTAATAAGAGAAACGAAAAAAGGCTCTTTAATATTATAAATCAAAGTAAGTAGAAACGATGCGAGCAGAGCTACAATGTAACTGTGTAAATTTACGAGAACACGAGTAGAATTGATTTCGAGAATTGATAAGTTTATACATCTACTTTGCCAGTTTACTTTGCTCTTTAAAGCATTAAACTGACAAGTTAGTATGTACTTTTTTGTTAAGATAACTATTATAAATTTATGTATCTATACTCGCATTCATTAACTGGCCCTTTTTTTCTTGTCGTTTTCTTTCATCTTATAAAATAAATTCTCTATATAAGCGAAATAATATCTTGATATTAAACCAAAATTAAATTTACTCGGTTTGTCTCTAACTTCCGTATTTCGTAAAATACAGATGATAATTACAAGTAAAAGCAAATATTGCATGTTGCATGTTGCTTTTGCTAGATTGATGCTTTCAAGTGGAAGCTAAACGTGGTGGCTTTAACGCGTTTCCGTAATTCGATTTGTCCGATCATGCATAGACTTGCGCCACTTGCACTGTGTGCGATTCTGTTGAATTGACACGATCCGTCAGCTCTTGTGTGCCAAGAGTTTCTCTCGACAAACGAGAGAAAGAAATAAAAAATATCGCGTTTATTATCTCGTTCTTGACTTGAGATATTTTCATGTGACTTTTAATAAGTTTGACGAATCTTTGATAGTCGTAGCGTTTCTAGCCGCGCTTGGCCACGTTCGCGTTACTTGATTCATAACGTTTTAATCAATATTAATAAATTATATTCCGAAACACGGAACTTTTAGCAGATTATATTCTTATTGTTAGCGTTAACGAGTAACGGGTTACAAGTTTAAACGAATCTCGAGATATTGTAATGCAGATGTGCCAAATAAATATTAAAGTTTGCAAGTTTTAATGTTCGCAAAGTTTCTGGTCGATTAATTTCGAAATGTTAAATAAATTAGAATACCAATCAAAAAGTTTTCAATGCGGGCGTAACTTCGAAGAAGCTTGTATATTCTCGAAGAACTTATCGGTAACTCTCTTTCATCGATGTAATTCAGGGAAGAATTAATTTCGAAGAAGAGACAAACACGGTCACTCCCATCAAGATGTATTGAACGAGATTTTACAGCAATCTTGATACTAACAAAACGGATATTTGTTTCAATAAAACTTTTCTATAAAATGACGTATTTTAATAAGAAAACTTCACTCAAATCAAGCTTTCCTTCACGTTATGTTTCAATGTCAAGAAACTTTAATTTAAAAATAATTTACATGTAGATATGTTTATGACAAGTTTAGGAATTTTTATAAATAATATGTAATCGAAAATAGATATGTTTAGGGGACAAAAGTTTCCTACCCGAAGAAATGCAAAGAAAACTTTAACTTACTTATTTTCTCAATACGTGTTTTCGATATATTTCTTTAAAAGAGTTATATAAACACATATAATACATTATTACAAAAAGAATTATTTTCACCCAAAAAAATAAAACGTACTGTAAAAATTTATTTAGTCTCAATGTATTTGTTTATTTTCAATAGCTATAGGAAATTATTTTTATTATTTTCTGTGCAATATATAAACGATGCTAAACGGTACTATTTAAAAATAAAAAAAAATAAAATAAAATAATAAAAAACAGAGTGTCTCTTAAAAATATATTTCACATAAAAAAAAACATGTTGGTTGTCCACGCTCAATGTGGGAGTAAAAATGTAAAAATAAATAAAAAAATATTTACGTGCAGGTAAAAAATTAAGAGAATATTCAAAAACTTTCTATCTACAGTATTACATCAAAATCGCTACATAAAAAAGTAAAACAGCCGATATTCAACGTTTGCATTTTACACATACTGTAATAACATCTTTTTTTACTCACTCTTTACAGTGAGTATGCAATGCAAATATATAATCGCGTAATTTTTTATCGGGAACTTGTTAATTGCTTGTTGCAAAAAGAGATTCATAAATTACAATCGTATACAGAGTGGATCGGGAAATGTAGTCCAATTAAAAAGGAGATAATATCTCGTGCAAAAATAAATTAAAAATCATACATCGTTGAATCTGTCTAGAGGACTATTAACATATATAAATGTAAAAGTATAACGTTTTATTTAGTAAAACAATTTAAAATAATTTAAATGATTTAGAAAAATACGTATAAATTTTATTTGTTCAATAGGGAGAGAGAGAATGTTGTATCTTTTTATACATATTTCAATAGCCACTGTTGAGATAAATCCGATAATGTATGATACATTAGATCGTTAGAAATCATTCAAATTATAAAGAAAACGTGAATATATGATCAATATTCCGCCTTTCAATATCAATTTTCTTGAAAATAAAAAAAAACTTTATTCGACATTTTTAATTTATTTTTACATAAGAAATCACCACACCCTCCTTTTTGATTGTATTAAGTTTCTCTGCCTCTACAAACTCCTTTTAAGTACTGTTTTAGTTATATAATGTGCACAGCATTCACAAAAAGGATCATGTGATATTTGCATTATGTGTTACCCATGAATATATAATTTCTTTTCCGTATAATTGACGTAAAAATTAATCCGAACGTATTCATCCAGACAATGCAAACCTCACGAAAACATAAAGATATTTGAAAGAGATGTTTTAAATTTTTGCAACATTTTCCCATATATTCTCCAGATATCTTCTGAATTTTTGCGTTGTCTTCGAAGCAGTTTGTTCCGGGTTTAACGCGCGATTAAAGGAGAATTAGAGAATCATAACTCACCACCATCGTCGAAGTAAGGATTGGCGAAGCCTCTGTCGGCCAGGACGACCAACAGAAGGGACAACCACAATAACCAGGATCTCATTGCTTTACGATGCGGCCTCTCGGATCACGGTTCGCGCTCACAAAAATCGGCGAAAGAGATGTAAAGCGAAGTCCCGACGTTCCCGGTTGTCTTCTCCGTTTCGGATAGGAATCTCACCCTTGGCTGATCGGCACCGGGTACTGGGGTGCGAGTGAGGGTTCCATCGCGATCGTGATGCTTATATAGACGCAGAGGGAGGCGTGGCGATGCGCCCCCACGAGAAGTGGAGCTCGAGCGGATCGCGCGCCAAGTTCTCCACCACGCGCGCTCTAGTGCGCGTTGTCTGATCGTGCGGTGCAGGAGCATCCCCTCGAATCGAGGGATGAGATCCTTCTCGGCTGCCGTTTGCCCTAACTTCGGCAGACTCGTACTCCTGGAGAGGAGCAACTGGTTGCGAAGCAACTGGTACTTTAGACACACACCCTCTCTCTCTCTTTCTTTGCCTACCCGTTCTTTTTTGTCTCCCTTCCAACCTCGAAACCTTTAAAACTATCTGAGGCCATCTCTCAGAGTCCAAATGTCAAAGGTATGGCAGTTACAAGGCGGGATACACAAATTTCGCGCACAAAGACGCACGAAAAAGTTGGGAAGCAATTGCATATCGTAAAAAGGAGAAGCAGCGCGAGACCTTTGTTATATTAGATACTCAGTATGAACTCTTCTCTCATAATCTGAATAGCTAATATTAATTTGAAATTTAGGAAACTTACAGACTGATTATAAGATACTGATGTTGTGATGTTTCGGCCGTTTTAGTAATAAGAAATCGGGGATGGGTCAACATACGTGTCTTCCCATGCGACAAAGGGATAATTAGTTCAATCTGCTCATCCTTGATACGTAATCTTGCAAATGACCGCAATTTGTTAATTCCATCCGTTGCTGAATATGCGGAATTAATACAAATTTGTTTACCACATTCGCGTAACGTTTTTTGTTTGCTTAAGTCTCCGACGGAGATGATTGCGCAAATCAACGATGTGTATCGTTATGCACATAATCCGAATTAAATATCCACAAGACTTGTACGGAGCGTAAAGAAAACTTATATATTTAAAGAGATATTCCTAAAAAATCGTCTTGAAATTTAAAATAAAGTTTTTTTTTTTAAATTTCAACGTTCCATTCCTTTATATTAATTTTAAGACAAATCCTGCGATGTGTGAAGCAAACTTTGATGGATTTTATTATGAGCAATGGATCCCTTTATTACATTAGCCCTTTTTAGCAATCTTTTTAAATATCATATCATACATATAATTAAAATTAAAATTAAAATTAAAATTAAATTAAAATATAAAATTAAAATAAAAATATAAAGTATATTTATTTCAAACGAAGACCAACATTATCCGGTATTTACTTGCTTTTTTGTCAAATTTAATTCACGAAAGTCTTTAGATTGATGGAAAGTTTTTTCAATAGCTTATAATTTAGCGATGATTAGTACCTCGATATCCTTTTATTACAATAATATCTGCGCTCGATTAATCAACGTGCGGGGATAGGCCAGAATGATTTATATATACATATATTATGTTTATAATTTATATATATGTTTTTAAGTACACGTGCGGGAAGTTTCACATTGCGGTCTTTAGGTGCAGAATAATGGAAACAATGATTTCTCGTTAGTGGCGTTCAAGAGCATTATCGTGAACATTTCGTTGTGTATTCGGCATTGTTTGGCTAAATAATGTGCAATTTAGTTTATTCACGCGGCGGTGCACAATTCCGTGCGTGCCATTGCAGCTGTAACGGACATGAATTGACGCGGCAAGCTCGAGAGCTGCGGCGTGCGACAAGCCCTTCGTAAAAGCCTGAACGGAGTAAAACTCTATGCTTTCTGTGCTTTTGTTGAATGGTGGTTGAAAGCATAATAAACTACGTAGACATTCGAGTTTGTATTTGCGAGGAATTATTACGAATTTACTGGCTGACGTGATGATATATATGCGATGCGAAGAAATTGCAAGGCAAGCGAGGATATTAATTTGAGAATTATTATAAAGTGTCACTATAATATATTTATAAATAATATTAAAATGGCAGAAGATTACATATATACATCGAGAGAATATTATACATGTACCATGCATTTATTTCCTTATGTAAAAAATTAAATATTTAATTTAATCAATCATATTGTATTACATAATATTTATGTTTCAAATTTTTATTTACGTTTCAGCAATGTAAGTACAAAATATGTAAATTATTACATGCGTTTCCTCCTGACCTTTCCTTTTAAACTCGCGCTTTAGTATCTCAAATTTTCGCTTTTATTTTACATCTTTTCTAAGAATAAAAAGATGATATTCTCTCCTCTGGAACAGCGATGTAATTTAAAAACTTGTCTGCTGAGTATTCGCCTTTGATATTAAGTTTCTGAATTGCATTCGGAAAGTTCGGAGCACGAGAGTTACATAGAAATTTATCGCTTAAACCAACACACATGGAAAATATAATGGAATGACCGCTTCGGACAATATCCATTATTCAGAGAACCTGACTTTGATCATTTAGCCATAAAATCCTTTGCGGCGACTGTGAACTTCCGACGTTTACTTGAGGGCAATATGCAATTTCGGTTTGTCATTATCAGAATGCTCAAAGGCCGGAAATTAACCAAATATGTTTCGATACAAACGTCTTATCTTAATACCGAGAGCAAATATTCGCAATATTATTTATAATATTAGATCAATCTTAATAAGCGTTTGCGTCGTTAATACGAAAAAATAAGAAAGAGAAATACAAAACATTATTAAATTACATAAAATATAAAATGAACCCAATTCGAATGTAAATTGATTGCACTCGTAAAATTTATGCAAAATTTATCATTTCTATTTTTGTAAATCGAGTTAAATTACTTTTGTCTGAAAATGTCGCAGTACTCTCACACTGATACCTCTGCTATATTTAACAAATATTTTAACATGTGAGTATTAGTAAATTAATTTACAATATTTACGAATAAATAGACAATTAAAAAATATATCGGGATTAGTTTTCTATCCATACTCGGCTTCGTTATACATTCTTTTCGATTTTTCGCTCGAGGCAGACGTTGCATCTGTCGCAAAATTAAAGTCGGACGTCTCTTCACGTCGCAATCTCATTAATGAAAGCCTGACTGCTAACGGAGACAAAGTTTCGCGTATATAAAATGCGAGTCGAAGGTAGATGCGCAATTTAACAGATGGATAGAATGACGCCTTTCGACGTAGCAGTGGGCCTCCTGTCGTGGGTGGCGTAGATCGAAGATAGCGCCGAGATGGAAGCTACAAATTGAGCCGGTTTGTGGGTGTTTCGTGAAGGGAAGACTCTTCGATGCGATGCGCTTACAAGAGCACGATATATCCTTTCATCACGTTCGGATTATCGGATATAAATTGTATTTATATCTCGCGTAATATAACCACATTCGTGGTTCTTCTCGTGACGCATTATGAAATTACCGTAAATTCTCATATTTGTCGATACCACACGAAGTCGTCTGATCCTATACACATTGCGTTTCGTGACGAAAAGTAGATTCTGATCTTCTCCATTGGGGATTGGCGCATTTATTATATATCGAGTTAACAGTTCGACCTTTTCTATATAAAATAAGATTTATTTAACTTTATTAGAGCAACTGTTAAATAATACAGACTAGATCAGAATTGGTATAAATGTGTATAAAATGATTTTCAAATAAATATTTGAACTTTGCGTAAAACGTGCTGTAAGAATATGTCACTTTGCACTTCTAAATAAATCTTATATTTGGGGATAAATTCTAATATACATTTGTTGAAAGTCAAAATCAATCGTGAATTTTTATCGCAAAAGATATATCGTTATCGTAGCGGAAAATTATTAAACGATACCTTTCTTTTCGTCTATTATTTGATTTATATATATGTTTTGTATAGAAAGATTTCAATATTATAGTTATTATACCGTTGTGGGAAATAAAAGAACTAGAAAAAAATTTAGTATTCGTTAAAATTATAAAACCGAATGATAAAAAGAGGAAAGAGATAGTAAAATAAAAGCAACGTTTTATTAATTTTTGCTCGTTTCATATAACGAAAATATCGCGATTTCTTTGTTTTTCGTCATTTTCTTATCTTAGAGTTTAGAGATAGATCGAATACGAGAAAAAGGTGCAGTACTGATTTACAGATAACGTCCGGCTATATATACGAAAAAACGAAATATCACAAATGAGATACACTAGTCTACCAAAATTTTCGATAACGATGCCGGATATCCTCGAAACATCTTATATAATATAATCTTACAAAAACGAGCAAAAAAAAGAGGTGAAAAAGCAAGTTTGTGTCAAGATGGGTGCATCTATATACCTAGGAAATCCGATGTCGTGTCCTAATTGGCGTTTATGATACACGAGGGTGCCATGCATCAGCCAGTATTATACATCCCCTATATAATGAGTTACCAGAGATCTCGGAGAGACTTCGTTATACGGGCGATGCAGGCGGGTGTCTAAGCCCTATATGTCACGATTAGTATACTTGTACCTATTATAGTACTACGGTCTAGCTTTTTGGCGAGAGAAATTAAACATAGATTAAGGACTATTAAACGACATTACAATGGCGTTACTGTATTAATACGATCGCATTTGACACACTGTTGCTAAAGTTAGGTCTAATCTTCATATTTGTAAATCGATAATATAAATATATGCTTAACTCGGAATTATAATCTATATTTCGACAAAGATGAGAAATCTTTTTTAATTCTTGTAAAAACATTAGTAATCTTTTTAATTTTTATCTGCGCAATGATTTGAAACATCATTTAACAGAACTTATATATCGCAAGTTTTATAACATTTTTATTTATACAAAGTATGTATGTAATCTAACAATAAAAACAATGTCAGATTATATATTGAAGATTGAGATTGAAATTTAATTGAAATTCCAATTTTTTTTCTCTAGATTGGTAAAACTCCAATCTTTAATTTTAATATATATATATAATCTAATATCGATTTTTAAAGTTTTCAAATATCAAATTATAAGTTCTCAGTTTCAAACATATTTCGTTTGGCATCTGCTTTTGGTTTAATAGTATCTCAGAGTTTCAAGACTTAAATAAATAATTTTTAACTTCTAAAGCTTCAAAACAGAGAAGAACATAAGCACCTTGATACTTATTGCGAAAGATTCGAATCTTTGAATTTATTATGAAACACAAAATAACCGCATTTGATCGTATTTTATTTTATTTTATTTTTTCATGTGGACCTCTTCACATTCTCACGTCAGAAAAAAAGAAAAAACGGGACTGTCATAAATAAAAAGATATGTATCGCTCCATGCAACATACCGCGTGTGCTGTCAATATTTAAAAATAAATTGCGATGTTTGCCTGCTAAATTTCACCGAGAAATGTAAGTCGCTCGAAATAACTCGTTGGAAATGATCGTGGAAATTGAAGAGGATTCGCGAGATTTTGCGACGGTCTATAAGAAAGATTATCTGGGAAAGAAAGGTGAAAGGCCAATTGGATGCAGACCGTTACCCAAGTATCGATCACCTTTAAACATCTTGAACGGACCGTACAAGCAGTATCTGAATACACGACTGGGAAATCGATCATTACCTGAAAACGAACGAAGCGAGGATCCATCTGATACTTTAAATAGAGTAAAGATATAATATTAATTATATACAAAAAAATATGTAGCTGCATATTATTGTATAATTGTACATCATCGAAAATACAGATACGCGACAAGTTTCCCCATCTAAGAAACGCTCTGCCAGAAATCGTGCCGGATGAAAACGTGATCGAACGCGAGAAGAAAAAATCAATAAAGACTGTTCATCAATTGGATTACTGGAAAGATGATATTGGTATAAAAACTCGTTAATTATAATAATTTTATTATCACACTAATTGCATTGTTGCTTATTTACAATTTTATGCTTATTTAATATTTTATTTTATTTTACGATATCGTGTGTACTCTCGGCTATATATAAATACTACAAGTTGTTATAGAATTTATACCTCTCTTAGTTTTTTGTTTAGTTTCTTTTTTGATCTTTAAATTTGATATCGCAATGTTGTGTCATTAAAATAAATGCTTTGATCGCAATTAGATCGCGCTCGTATAGATGCGACGTTACCGCAAGATTGGATTATACCAGAGACAATTCAAAGACGTGCATACCGAGATCCGTGGGTAATCGCATCGCGAGACTTGATAAAGCCGCCAAAAATTATGAAACCGTGCAACAACTTGGATCCTAATCCCAAAGAAAGAGAAATTCTTCGTGTAATGTACGTAAAACGACCGTAAAAACATTCATATTGATTCGAGACAGGATTTTATTATATATTTAAAATTCTGAAATATATTACTCTTCTCTCTGCAGAACTGGCAATTCCGAGTACATTAATACGATCGGAATAACAGGGGAAAGGATTATGCTAGAAAGTCTCTCAAATATGAAAGAATGCATTACATTGCGAAAGTCATTAAGGGATCCTGAAATAACTGAATCGGAATGTTCGCTGATATTGAAACAAAATTTAGCCCTCCCGACGAAAATATTCTGAGCTTTATAATTTTAAAAATTATAGTTTTATAATTGAGACATAAGATATATATGTATGTGTATATATGCAAGGTCGATGTCATAACTACAATAAATCATAGCGTATGCCAGTTATTAGAAAACAGAATTCATATTCTTATGCTTGTATATAATAATTTCACTTGCAACTCCTCTCTCAAGTTTTCAGTAAACCACTAATTACTTGCTAGATTACTTTCAATTACAATTGTACAAACTTTTCACATTTGTATCAATACACATGTCGCAGTATACAGATATAGTTACATAGTTTATACTTTTATGCAATTATTTACATATTCGATATAGATCCGCTTCGCGAAATAATTGCCGACAAATGTAAATATTTTATATTTCATATACCTAATAGATTTATCCATTGAATATTTTTTTATATTTGATACTTCGCAAACATATCGAAATTATTAGGAAACGTATTAATTTTTGTCAATATTTTGAATGAAGAGTCAATTAGTGATCGTTTGATCTTTTCAAGATTATAATAATTGATAAACACAGTAAAGCAGCGTGAAAAATTAACGAAAAACAATAATAAAATAAATAGTTTTGAAACTTATATTCTGCATAGTAGAGTTAAAGTGTAATTAAAATTTCGAAAAGAATAAAATTGTGCAAAGAAGAAACAATTTCCAACTATACAATCTCGTAAATTATGCATTTAGAAATCGTTTATCTATCAAATATCAAGGAGTTAATATCTCTGAATTAGGGAGATTATGTACAAGTATGCAAATGTCTTGCATTTTAATCTAATAATTTATTACAAAAAAAAAAAAACAAATTTTTAATTAAATATTGTTTATTTTCAATAAAAACTTATAAGTGAACTCACATTATACTTATATTCCTTGTATCTTTAATAATAAGAAAAAATCCTAACTTAGTAATTTAATCTCTCTAATGAAAAATTTTACCCAGCACACGATATATACAACTTATGATTCAGTCTCTAACTTTACAATATTGCTAACTATATCTAAATCTCATTAAACTTGACAAAATATATTTTATTGTTAAAAGAAGAATCTCTTTGTTCACATACGATTATTATGCTATACATTTATCTAATTTGTAGTTTATTTTCATTAGATATGAAAAATGATTTAATATTTATATATGTATATATTAAGCATTTGCGAGACAATTTTTAGTAAAATAATATGTATGTATTCTTTTACTAAATAAAATTGTTACAAATGCTTATTTTTAACTATTATAAAATTATTATAAAAATGGAAATAGTGCGAGATATATTGTAGATACTTATATATATGTACATGTAAATGTCCCAGGGAGACCAACAATACATTTCGCAGATCAAAATAGGCAGAAAGCTTCTTCGAAGTTGATTTAAAAATTAGTAATATAAGTTTGATTTAAAAATGTTCTTATCAGAAATGCGCAAGATATAATTATTGTTTTGTAATTTCCAATATTATACATTTGTGTAATCGCGCTTTAAAAATTTAAAATCCACATTTAAAATTAGCTGAAAAACAATTTTAATCTATCTTTTTTTTTTTTTAACTTAAACCTAGTTTATCAGCAAAATTTTTAATCGTTGATTATTAACTAAGTATGATATAATAATAGAAAAGAAGAAATAAAAGAGATATATCTGTATGCAACCTTATATACAATCTCATATCTATAGTTATGTAAAAATCACACAGCTTTTTGAAAAAATTACACTTGTATTATACATTGCACCTAGGGGGATGAAAATATTTACAAAATGTGAATGTCCAATATAATCGACACATAACCTAACCTTTTATGCTTATTTGTGTTTTGAGAGTTCCAATTTATGATATTATCTATATCATATGATTGTTTGAGGTAACAATGTCGTCATCAGAGATCATGTCTTGCAGAGGAATATTTGGTTTCTGCAACAAATAATTAGAAAAGGCGAATATAATTTGCATCACTAGAAAATCGCAAATATTACTGATTAAAAAATAGTAAGCATTATCTTACTTCAATTACAATTGTGGATGCCATATTGTCTGTGTCGTGATATTGTACACCTACATTTGGGGCTGCTATTGCTACAGTATGAATGCTATCGGTGCTGGTTGAAGTTGTGATGTGCTGGGTAATCGTGGAGTTTGCATTTCCTCTACTGGAACCATTATACTCTTATATGCGTAAAATTACCACAATGAGACACTGCTTCTTTATTTTTTTTCTTTTAGAATAGAAAATTTGTATTAGGAAAATACAAAGTAACACTTACTTCCGCTTTTTCACTTGACCAGAATGGAAACGGCCGCCCTCGCCACGAATTCTGTTCATCGCATGTCGATGACGGGATTCGTGGAGATATTTCTGCAAAATTCAATCTTATGTTATTTTTGTCTTTATTTAAACATTTCGCAATTTAATTATTACAAATAGATAACAAGTCTAAACTAATACAAAATTGACGTGTTTAAAATAAAAGATTTAGATTTTTTCTTACGAAACTAATATTCAAATATATGTGTAAATTTTATTTACATATTAGAGAAATGTTTCAGAAAAATTTGAGAGTACATACCGGCCTTTCCTTAGGTATCTTTCCTTCAGCTTCTAGCTTAGCACGTGCTTGGCGACGTTTCAATATCCGTCTGTATTGTTTTGCATTCACATATAATGGTTCCTCTTCAAGAAGTTCTGCATGAGGTAATGCTACTCTTTGGAACGCTTGTGTTTGTCCGCTATTGCCTGGTTGCACCATCTAATTTTTGCAAAATATAGAATATGTCATTAATTAATTATTATGACACAAAAACAATAATTTCTTTAATTCAAGTAAAATATACTTATATTAATCAGGATATAAGTAGTGATATATATAGTTAGCATTGCTCTCTAATCATTACAATTGATATTGTGTATGTATACAAAAAGATTAGATAAATAAAAAGCTTGTATACAGCAATAATTACCATAACAACATTTCCCGTTTGTGACATTGTCGATGTAGGACTGCCTAAAGGTTGTACTGGGGCAGTAGTAGCTGCAGTAGTTGCAGCTTGTGATGTTGTACCAGCGATTTGCATGAGATTGCCATTGAGATTTATCACTGCAAATCAAAAATATGTTTAAAAAAAAAGAGTTGTCTATATAAAAATACACAAGTAGGTGTGCATTTTCATGTACCTGTCGGTTGTGGTTGTTGAACTTGACCTTCCAATTGTACAGGCTGATAGATATAAGTCTGCCCATCAGGGGTTTGAATAATCTGTGGTGTCTGTGGCTGCTGAATAACTATCTGCTGACCGGTGTTAGTCAGGCTAGAGACAGGAACTACTTGGATTTGTCCATTGGGCGCTGCTACCTGTATAGCCTGTGGAAGCATCATAGTCTGTCCGCCTTGACCCATCTGAACAACTTGTACAGTACCTCCTGCACCACCAACCACTACTGCTTGTCCCTCGCTGAGTTGCTCCATGATGAAATCTCACTGTGATAATAAAAATCAATTATTTTCAGCCAAACGTGTTAAACAAAAAGATATAATTATGCATTCCCGCTAAATGTAACACGATTTTGATATAATGTATGTATGTACGTACCGTTCATATCGTATCGCTATATCGAAATCGTGTTATCGAAATCGCTCTGTTATGTTAACGGTGTACCAAAATTCATAGCATAATTTAGGCCCAATGCGACTTAGGAGGACTCGACGATGGAACGTTGGCGCGAACCTGCCGACTTGGCAACCGTCTCGCGGAGTCCACGTGCGATCGCGCGCGGGATATACGCGCGGTATCGAGGCCATATCTCGCAAGCGAGCAAGCCGACCGTATCGGGCATCGGCGACGCGTGAAAGCGAGAAACGCAACAGCAGGTGCTCGATACACGGGGTTGACACACGCGCTCCGCGACATATGCATTCCTAGCCATACCCTCCCCCCCC
>NW_021853596.1:618633-624585 GCF_003651465.1 Formica exsecta | reverse complement strand
CCCCCCCCCCCCCCCCCGCGCGGGAAGTCGCGATGTAGTTTGATCGCGGATGTCGATGAGGAGAGGACGGCGAGTCGCGACCGCCATCGGACACGACGTGAACATCCGCGTGCGGAAAGGAATACGCTATCGCTTCAAACATGGCCGTGCGTGGAGAGGACTTATTCGGCGTCGGGATGAAGGAGTTGGCTCGCGCGAAGGGCACGGACGCGACCGCGAAATCAGGGTTAATCACGGACGTGGGCGCGCGGCCGCGTATCGGGCTGATGTTTGATAATTTGTGAACTTACATTGGATATTTTCGTGGGCACTTTCCCAATGATTGGTCGACGAATTGAGGACCAATGGTCGGCGATAGTACGATCCGCGGCTCTTGTGTATTGGTGGCAACCCAACGAACTGCTACTCGAATAGCAGACCGACGCCGAGACCGGTCGATGCCCCTCTGCGTCTCTACGCGATCGGCCAATCGAGCGGCGCGTCTCAACCCCCTCCCTCGGAAGCGCGCAGTTCGAAATTCGCGCGTCCGTTAATTTCGCTTCCAAGAATTGTATTGTATTGTGAAAGAGATAGAGTCGTAATGCGTAGGTTATCCCTTGTAAAATAAATCATCGTAAGGACAAAACAATTTATATAACCTTGGTTAGTGCTAGAAATTTTCGAAAGTTGAAAAATATACAAAGAAAGACCTTCATCTGAGAACCATTATTCATGCTTTAAGGATCTAAAAAGAAAGAATCAAATAAAGTTCACTACATAATTTATGAAGATGAATAAATCTCGTACACTTATAATACAAGCTAGTCATATTCTTATATAGGATTTGATTAAATTTATTGAACAATGACAAAATAGTTTTTTTTTTTTTTTTGTTTGTATATGCCTATGTATATATATATCGATAAAGAATATTACAGTAACAAATTTTTTTTACAATAAAAATGTGCGAAAAATTCATGCACATCTTATCTTTAAACTTGAAGAGTAAAAGAGAAAAGCACATATCTATTCCATAATTGTGAAGCCATTATGCAGCATTCAAACAATAGTAGTATATATATAGATAACATCTTTTATAATACATCTTACCTATTAAAATCAATCCATTATTTTAGCGTAAGCTAGAATTAATTCGAGCTTAGGTCGATTTATTTCAGAAAAATGTATGTTCTTTTGATGCCATATAATGATGTCAAAATTCCAATCGAATGGGATGAGATTATAAATTAACTGGCGAAACACTTAACGATCACGATAGAAATGGGACAACCAAATCTTCCTTGTGTTCGACTTTTACGTCGCTTAACGCTGTCACAGCCTTGATGAGCATCTCAGTAATCTGTATGTTCAATTCATTGCGTTAAATATGATGCTATTGTAACAGCAAATGCAATAAAAGAAAATAGTTGAAAATCCTCACCAATTCTTGATCTTCAGCAGCGAGTGGATCAGCTGCTAATATTCGTTCTGGAGCAGGTATATCCTTAAGTAGGCAAGATGCAGTTTCAGGAAGTTTAATTCTACCTGATTCTATTCTCCTTGAATATGCACGAGATCTATCCATGTATTCGTGCTGTTCTAGATTATGTGTGTCTAATGCACCCACATCTATGACATTGCTGTAAGAAAAAAAAAGTATAGATCAATAAGATTACTACATTGCAACTTTTTAAATAAAATTTATATTTGATTCTATAAAATACACGGCTCAATATTAACAACATTAACATCAAAAAAAAGGAAAAAAACAGAATATGTAGGAAAAATTGATCAACAAAACAAAAAACAAAACACGATATAAATTAAAAAGTCAGATGTAATAAAATAAAATCCACTCACGCTGCAGTTTCGTGTAAAATTCTATTTAATGCACTCTGTTCATCAGTCTTCTTAGGCACGGAGCTTGCATATTGATTAACATAATCATCACTGGAAGCAAAAAAAATAAGCATGATTCAATCTTACGTAAGAGTTCAAGGTCTCTAAAAACAAAACATCTACGCTGAGATAAATGTAAATAGAAATAAACTCACCTATGTACTCTTGGTATGTTTGTATTATTACTGACAGGATCTACTAGCAAATGCGTTCTTTCGTTCGCTTCTCCACCCTGCAAATAAATGACATTGTGACAAATACTCAAAGGATGTCAAAGAAACTATTTATTTTTCTTTCTCATACTGTTATCGCATCTTTCTGCTTATCTTTATTATCATTATAACAAAATGTTTATATATACGTAATATACATTATGCGTAATTACTCGTCGCCAAGTAGGCGTGTTATTCGCGATAATTTGTGCGAATCACCACGCATATAACGTCAGTGATAAGACAACGAAAGTGAAGTATCGAAATAAGCGTGACATTTTCGACCGCGGCGGTTTTACCTGCGGACCATTGTCCTCTTTACAGAAACTGTAGCAGCACCCCATATTTGAACAGAATGTCTAACTTGATCTTCACCGATCAGCAAAGTACCGTGGAACTGTTATTGCAAACAATCGTTCATTTTTCTTCCGGTAAACAATCGAGTGAATCAGCTGTCGGAGAATCGCCGCGACCGCGCACAGGACTTTATACATGCACACAATTGTAGCTCCATATATGTATATGTAGTGTCATATATGTATAAACCATAGACATAGTATATCTAGACCGAGTGTTGAGGAGCGGGGGCCGATGCCCACGTAGAAAAGGACATACTCTGTTTCGTGCCCCTTGCGTTCTCTCTCCCTCGCACGTAGCATGACGAAAGAGAGCGCTATGCTCTGTGCGAGCGAGAGAGAACGCAAGGGGCACGACCCCCGCGCGGGAAGTCGCGATGTAGTTTGATCGCGGATGTCGATGAGGAGAGGACGGCGAGTCGCGACCGCCATCGGACACGACGTGAACATCCGCGTGCGGAAAGGAATACGCTATCGCTTCAAACATGGCCGTGCGTGGAGAGGACTTATTCGGCGTCGGGATGAAGGAGTTGGCTCGCGCGAAGGGCACGGACGCGACCGCGAAATCAGGGTTAATCACGGACGTGGGCGCGCGGCCGCGTATCGGGCTGATGTTTGATAATTTGTGAACTTACATTGGATATTTTCGTGGGCACTTTCCCAATGATTGGTCGACGAATTGAGGACCAATGGTCGGCGATAGTACGATCCGCGGCTCTTGTGTATTGGTGGCAACCCAACGAACTGCTACTCGAATAGCAGACCGACGCCGAGACCGGTCGATGCCCCTCTGCGTCTCTACGCGATCGGCCAATCGAGCGGCGCGTCTCAACCCCCTCCCTCGGAAGCGCGCAGTTCGAAATTCGCGCGTCCGTTAATTTCGCTTCCAAGAATTGTATTGTATTGTGAAAGAGATAGAGTCGTAATGCGTAGGTTATCCCTTGTAAAATAAATCATCGTAAGGACAAAACAATTTATATAACCTTGGTTAGTGCTAGAAATTTTCGAAAGTTGAAAAATATACAAAGAAAGACCTTCATCTGAGAACCATTATTCATGCTTTAAGGATCTAAAAAGAAAGAATCAAATAAAGTTCACTACATAATTTATGAAGATGAATAAATCTCGTACACTTATAATACAAGCTAGTCATATTCTTATATAGGATTTGATTAAATTTATTGAACAATGACAAAATAGTTTTTTTTTTTTTTGTTTGTATATGCCTATGTATATATATATCGATAAAGAATATTACAGTAACAAATTTTTTTTACAATAAAAATGTGCGAAAAATTCATGCACATCTTATCTTTAAACTTGAAGAGTAAAAGAGAAAAGCACATATCTATTCCATAATTGTGAAGCCATTATGCAGCATTCAAACAATAGTAGTATATATATAGATAACATCTTTTATAATACATCTTACCTATTAAAATCAATCCATTATTTTAGCGTAAGCTAGAATTAATTCGAGCTTAGGTCGATTTATTTCAGAAAAATGTATGTTCTTTTGATGCCATATAATGATGTCAAAATTCCAATCGAATGGGATGAGATTATAAATTAACTGGCGAAACACTTAACGATCACGATAGAAATGGGACAACCAAATCTTCCTTGTGTTCGACTTTTACGTCGCTTAACGCTGTCACAGCCTTGATGAGCATCTCAGTAATCTGTATGTTCAATTCATTGCGTTAAATATGATGCTATTGTAACAGCAAATGCAATAAAAGAAAATAGTTGAAAATCCTCACCAATTCTTGATCTTCAGCAGCGAGTGGATCAGCTGCTAATATTCGTTCTGGAGCAGGTATATCCTTAAGTAGGCAAGATGCAGTTTCAGGAAGTTTAATTCTACCTGATTCTATTCTCCTTGAATATGCACGAGATCTATCCATGTATTCGTGCTGTTCTAGATTATGTGTGTCTAATGCACCCACATCTATGACATTGCTGTAAGAAAAAAAAAGTATAGATCAATAAGATTACTACATTGCAACTTTTTAAATAAAATTTATATTTGATTCTATAAAATACACGGCTCAATATTAACAACATTAACATCAAAAAAAAGGAAAAAAACAGAATATGTAGGAAAAATTGATCAACAAAACAAAAAACAAAACACGATATAAATTAAAAAGTCAGATGTAATAAAATAAAATCCACTCACGCTGCAGTTTCGTGTAAAATTCTATTTAATGCACTCTGTTCATCAGTCTTCTTAGGCACGGAGCTTGCATATTGATTAACATAATCATCACTGGAAGCAAAAAAAATAAGCATGATTCAATCTTACGTAAGAGTTCAAGGTCTCTAAAAACAAAACATCTACGCTGAGATAAATGTAAATAGAAATAAACTCACCTATGTACTCTTGGTATGTTTGTATTATTACTGACAGGATCTACTAGCAAATGCGTTCTTTCGTTCGCTTCTCCACCCTGCAAATAAATGACATTGTGACAAATACTCAAAGGATGTCAAAGAAACTATTTATTTTTCTTTCTCATACTGTTATCGCATCTTTCTGCTTATCTTTATTATCATTATAACAAAATGTTTATATATACGTAATATACATTATGCGTAATTACTCGTCGCCAAGTAGGCGTGTTATTCGCGATAATTTGTGCGAATCACCACGCATATAACGTCAGTGATAAGACAACGAAAGTGAAGTATCGAAATAAGCGTGACATTTTCGACCGCGGCGGTTTTACCTGCGGACCATTGTCCTCTTTACAGAAACTGTAGCAGCACCCCATATTTGAACAGAATGTCTAACTTGATCTTCACCGATCAGCAAAGTACCGTGGAACTGTTATTGCAAACAATCGTTCATTTTTCTTCCGGTAAACAATCGAGTGAATCAGCTGTCGGAGAATCGCCGCGACCGCGCACAGGACTTTATACATGCACACAATTGTAGCTCCATATATGTATATGTAGTGTCATATATGTATAAACCATAGACATAGTATATCTAGACCGAGTGTTGAGGAGCGGGGGCCGATGCCCACGTAGAAAAGGACATACTCTGTTTCGTGCCCCTTGCGTTCTCTCTCGCTCGCACAGAGCATAGCGCTCTCTTTCGTCATGCTATGTGCGAAAGAGAGAGAACGCAAGGGTCACGAAACAGAGTATGTCCTTTTCTACGTGGGCATCGGCCCCAATGTTGTTCTCGGGGACGCTTTCTCGCGCATGCGCGTTAAACATGGCCTTAAGATACGTGTCAAATTTATAAGAAAAAGGGTACTGTTAAGCCCTCTGCTCAGATAATGTTAAGAATAATCTAAAATGTTTTACAAATTAATGAATCACAAATAAATAATAAAAAATTAATAAAAGACGATTATAATTAGCTTAAAAAATTTCTGGCATTAAACATATTATTGTAAGTAATGTACGTACACAAATATGTACTACATACGCCGTCGCTGGATTTCTCTACCAATGCGCTGCGCATGCGCGAGAAAGCGTCCCCGAGAACAACA
>NW_021853596.1:599723-610139 GCF_003651465.1 Formica exsecta | reverse complement strand
ATCATAGACATAGTATATCTAGACCGAGTGTTGAGGAGTGGGAGCCGAGGTGCACGTAGAAAAGGACATACTCTGTTTCGTGCCCCTTGCGTTCTCTCTCGCTCGCACGTAGCATGACGAAAGAGAGCGCTATGCTCTGTGCGAGCGAGAGAGAACGCAAGGGGCACGAAACAGAGTATGTCCTTTTCTAGTGGGCATCGGCCCCCGCTCCTTAAATAAAGGCAAACGCTCGGTCTAGATATACTATGTCTATGGTATAAACAAAGGTTGATTAGAACAGGGTGTACATAATTATCTGCAGATGCGAAAATCCAAGAAACGACGAAGCCCGGTACACGTAGCGTCTCTGATGGAACTATAGTATACTGAAGTGAGAGAGAGAGAGAGTTCTCCCTTATTTTAATTTTATTTATGAATTTAAACAGCGAAGTTAAAAATGATATTATGAATTATTTATTTTTCTTTTAATTCGTAAAATATATATAAAGTCAATATTTTTGACTACAAAATTAAATAGTATCAACTAATCAGCGAATCTCTGACAAAGATAGCAATCCATCCAGTATGTATATATCCTTTTCTACGAATTGAATCATTCTCCATTTTTGAAGACTCATTCCAGTATGTATGTATGTATAAAGCTCAAAATGACTCAAGCGAGACAAATATATATATGTATATTGGGGCGTTGGAGAGGGAGAGGGAGAGAGAGAGAATGAGAGAGTGAGAGAGAGTGAGTGAAAAGAAACCGAATGTAGAAAGTGCAAGTAACATGACAGTTTACTCCACTTTCTGGAAACTTGAAAACATAACCTGAAAGCTGAAACTATAACTTCGCCTGTTAGTATATATTGCTGGAGACACTTTAAAACGCATAAAAAAAAAGATTGCGAAAAATTTACTTATTTAAAACTGTATGAATTATATGTAATGTGTGTGACAAACATAGCAGTTAAAACTGCAGGCACGTGACTGACAAGTGATATTATAGAAAAGTACTAGGTCTATACTAAAAATCGGTATTAAATTTTTTATTAGCAGAATTTATTGCTTATGAACAAAAATATTTGACATTTATGTCGGTTGTCAATCTTTCTATAATCTCGCAATTCTAATACAGTAGTCGCAATCATGTCAAGCACAAAGGTAAGAGAGCTTGATATCAATAATAATAATAGTTGTCTATATCTAATCTTTGTGTATATTTATTTATTATTTGTGTATATATTGTATCCGCTATGTATCTACTATTTTTGCTTTCTTATTCTAGGAAGTGACAGAGTTACAAGCATTCAAAACAGTCTTATATCATAGTATAATAATACTCGCATTACCAGTGATAGCGTTCTTTACAAGCAAGGTTTTCCTCTTTGATGGTACAAAGTATACACATAATAAAATTACAACAAATCTGTGATGAAAACTATAATATAATTACCTATAAACTATTGAAAAAAAGACCATTTTTTCATTTATCTTTTTATATATACATAAAATTTTATACTATAAAATATTTTCATCGATGAATTAACTAACCAAGTTTCTGCAATTTATGTTTAGGTATATTTGGTCTCAACAATGTGCCAAGTAATGTATACTCGGCTGGTGTTGCAGTAATAGTGTTACATATTGCCTTAGGAGCATTTATATACAAAGCATATTTTGATGATCGATCAAAAACATCAGCAGTCAAGATAGATTAATCCTTTATTATTAAGTACACCTTGGTGACCATACATTTATGACATAATCACAGTCAACATATTTGTTTTGGATAGCATTAAAGTGAAATTTTGATATGCTGATACTACAGCATCTGTTAATATGATTTTTCCTCACTCTTGTTACAATTTAATTCTTGACAATTGCTATTTAATTATTATGCTATTAGCAAAATTGATAAACAATATGCTAATACATGCAATATATGTATTTATGTAAAAGCGAAAATGCCACACAGAAAAAATTTTATGTTCTAAAATTCTTTCAATATTACACAATGTTCGCAATGTGTATTTCAAATATACCGTTTGATGTTCACACAATTGTTAAACTATCACATATATATTTCCACCTGTGTGAACAAAAATACAATATAATCATGTGATGGATTTGATACGATTCTTTGCTAATAAAGTATAAATTATTATCATTTATGCAATTTCAATCTTTGAAATAATGTGACTATAGCAATACAAAGGATTACAATAATTTGTGTAGTCTTAAATTAAAGAACAAGATAGATGCCCATATTTCTCCCTTTATATAGTGAGGGGTCAGAGATCGATATTTATATTATATTATATTATGTAATCAGAATTCATAATTTTATAAATTTTGAAGACATTTATTGCATTTCAATGTAACACAAATGCATTATAAATATTGATTATTGAAATAATAAATATCGACTATGTAATTAACACAATTATTAAAATGATAATCATAACATTGTGAGAAGAAAAAAACATTTTGTTATTAACAAATTTATTTGGTTTTTTTTTATTTAACATAATTGCAAATAAAATAAAGAACGTATTATTTTTTTAAGTGTATATAATATATTACTATATACACATATAGAATTAAAATATAAATTATTAGGAATTAACATTTACGTTTCCATGAAAAATTGAATATTCAATCAATGAAACTCATCAATTGATATCTAGCAATTTCTAAATAATGATAACGAATTTTCTGGATATCATATTATTTCACCAGATATATCTCTTAAAAATAAACATGATGGTCTCTATGTTATAAATTTATCTTAATACATAAGAATCACAAAAGTAATTTAATAATATATGTGTAAAATATACAAAAACACAAAAAAGAGAAAGTTTGTTGTGGAAAATTTTATCATTTGAAGAAACAACGTATTTTTTTAACACACATTTTTTACATCTTGCTAATACTAATTATATTATACACGCGTAATTTGCGACTCTTAGTTGCTAAAAACGGTGTGGGAACAAAGTTAGGCGCGAGTGAAATATGGACTTCCGTCTATTTTCTATATTCTAGAAACAACTAAATTTTCGCTATAATTTCTATATGCTGTGAGATACAATGGCTTCCGGTTATAAGCACGATTTTTCACTCTATTGTATAAGCAAACGATTATCCCTGCTAACTCTCGAGTGAATCGATCTAAAAAGTCTTACCTGATCAGTCATCTGGCCGAGTTTAAGCTTTGATGCTGAAAGATACCTTGAGAACATGCTTACAATCAGAAGTCATTATAATATAGCAATATAAATATAGTGATAAAGAAATATACTACGTCATTGTGTAGATGTCTACAAATTATGTACAATGATATATCTAACCGAATTATCGGTTTTTGTTCAAAAAATAATTTTTGTAATAAAAACAATGGTTTGAATCAAACTAAAAAGGAGAAAAATATTAAGTCGAATTCCTGTAACATCTTTGTCGATGTCTATTCCAAATATTAAAGCAGATTTGGCAAAATCTTGATTAGTGAAATATTAATTTATTTCAAGTAAATATTATTTCAAAAAAACTATTATAAATGCAACAAGAAAACTTGTGACAGAGTATTTGCTGTCGACCGTATGAGAAAATATTGGAATGAATAATTATTATAAATTAAATTTAATAATATTATTAAAAACAAAACATCAACAGAGCAACATTATCTAGTTCACAATTTAGTTTGGTCAATTAGATCTAATATAGCTTGCATTCTATATGTTAAAAGTTGCAGCATATGTTTCATTATTCTTTTTACTGGCAATAGTTTTGAGGTTTCTTTTTCAAGTATTCATCCAAAAGCAGTTTTATGTATGCATTTTAAAAGCGTTACTGAAAACTTAAACGAGATATTTTTTTTTTTAAAGTAAGAGTTTTATTATTTTGCTTTTTTTTAGGACGCTTACGCTTCTTCTTTGTTCAGACAGCAATTATATCTACGATACCTTTTTCAAACGAGAGAACATTTATTGTTGTAGTGCACATTCGTTTGTAAATTCCAATTCTTTACTTTTTCAATACGCTCACGCTGTTTATGGTAATGTGTCATTAAATAGTTCAGTTCACCAGATTGATAGATGTTACAGACAGGGGGAGGAAAAAAAAAGGAGCAAGAAAGACAATCATGTGTGCAATCCGACTATGGTATGTCAGGCGCTTGCGAGACATGATAAATATGTTTTATCCAAATATGAAAGATTCGCTATTTCAATTATAGATTAGATTTAATATATTATTAAAAACACATAAGTTGTGGTGACCGTTACTCAATGTCCATCTTCTCTTCATCCGCTTGCTGTTGATTGGGCTGATTGTGATTGTTACCTTGGGCATTTTGATTCTGATTATTCTTCTGTTCATCGGCCGATTTGTCTTTCCGCTTTTCCTCCTTTGGCGGCTCAACTTTAGGTTTAGGCTTGTTGAGGATAGGTAATACCACGCTGTCCAATGACTGTGATCAGGTGACAAAAAAATTAATATATTGACATTATGTTGCAGGAAAACATCTATGCGATTACAATCGATACTTTTTTTGATACGTACTTGTTTCTCGGCACGGATTTGCGCCACGGTGACTGGCGGTTGTTGCGTACGGAGCAAACTCGCAAGCAGCATACGCTTCTCCTCCAACCATGTCCATTTCTCTTGTACCGTTTTCTCAACCGTTTTCACTTCTTCCTCCGTTAGGTGAGAATATTTATCGTCTTTACCAATTGACGCTTTTATCTGATCAAGGCCTTTTTTAGCCAGTTGTAATGCTACTGCTAATTCTTCTAATGCATGAGACCTCCCTTCGAATTCTAATCTCCTTTCTTTTATTGGTTCTCCTTGAGACTAATAAAAAGAAGATATTTTAAAAAGATTCTGATTTATAAAAATAAAAGAAAGTTTTGAAAAATTAAGAGAAAGAAAAACTTTTTTATTAAATAAATGATTATATTAGCGCTGTTCTCTCTTTCTCGATCGAATGACATACTTTTAAGCGCGTTAATCGCTCGGAGTAAATCTGTCGTTGGCAATCTTCTCCTTCTTCATACAGCCAATTTTCAGTGTCATCTAATGTACGATACAATGATTCCTTATCCACTTCTGTGATGAATGTAGCTAATTGATTCTCTTCGGACAATTTAGCACGTAGATCGTAAACGTATTCTTCTAAAGCGTTACGCGCGTCAACTCGTTCTTTTTCCTGTTTATCCTCGGCGATCATTTTGCCCTGTTCGCGAACAAAATGCATGAAATTACATAATGATCCAATGTCATACAGATAAGCTTTTCCGCTATAATTGAAGACAAGTTGATGTAACGTTTATACAAGGTAACATAAGTTACATAACGTCCGAGCAATATACACATTGAATGCTACATACCTCTTTTTCTACTGCAGCATCGAGATCTCGTAGAGATAATCCGCAAACATTAGCTTCAATAGGCAAGTCAATTGTACGAATTGGAATCTTCTTCTTGCCTTTATCGTCGCCTTTATCATCTCCCTAAAACAGAAAGAATTTATCAAAAATTTAACACATTTTTTTCTCCGCACTTGCGTTTTTGCGCACAAACCTATAATGAAAAGTTCGTTTACAAGAAAGTTTATTCAATTATTTATCTTATAGTCAATTTTAACAATTCAGAATACAATTTCAGAATTTAGTGCATAAAATATATACTTTTGTGTGTGTGTATATTTGTACAGATTAAAAAATTTTATTTTTATGAGCATTTATTGCAATACTTTCTTGAAACGCTTTTTTTTTGTTTTTATCATAATTTTATAACATTTTCAAGTATATATTTAATGTAAGAATGCTGAACCAAGTGAACCAAATTTATATGAGAATGAAGAGAACTAAACTGGAATTCAGATGATGACAAATATGAGGCAAAGATAATGGGGTACACTTTTAGGTGTGTGCACAGTTTTGAATTCGTATAGTGTCTCATTTCAAAAGAGATAGAATAATAGTAAATCTTTTTATAATCTTTCTTTTTACGTAATATAATATAATATAATATAATAAAAATAGATCGTTGCACACTTTTCTATACGAATGGAAAACTGATCAGCGTTGCCTGCCTTTACAATTTAAGAATATTCATATGGTGTGTACACTAATGCTTTTATCAGGTATCACTGTCTCTTTTCCTTCTGCGACCTAGTATGTAGAATAGTAGAGCAAGACAGACAGCACGGCATGACACTGTTCTTGGACCCATATGCATTAGCAAAACGATTGTCAGAATTAAATAATATCATGAACTATGCAATGTTACTTCATATTTCATGAAAGAGCACAAGCTTAATCTTTTTCTAGATTCTTATGCCGCTCGATAGCCGAGTTTGCAGAAGAAATCGACACAGGGTTTAAAATTCTATGGTTGAGCCAAACGTCATGCATCTTGCATAAGTAGAACTGAAGAATCGTAACAGTTCATAAAGACCTAACTGGACTAAATACGATACACAAAACACTGGTTGCACTATGCATTTCAATAAAAAACGATGTGCACAAGAGCAAATGACAAGCTTCTAAATTCTAAACGTAACTAATTCTAAGAACAATTGTATTATAAATGAAATAAATATATATAATATCAAGGCCATAAAAAAAGGACAAATTTCTCTCACAATTGCTTTACAAAAAGGAGAGTAAAGAATGCTGGTTCAAATTAATCACTAGAGAAACAAAATATGTAAAGATGCATTTGGTGTACTCAATTGACAAGTGTATCATTTGCATTATATAAAGCGATTGCGATTACTGTGCACTCATCTTTAAGATGAGGTGACTGTGACAGATTGAGTTTTGCCTCAAGGTGAATGACAAGACGTCTAGCATGATAGAAAGCAAAATCTAAATTATTCGGCCCTAATTTATGAAGGATGCTCACAATAATACTATTAACAAAACAATGCCAACAATTAAGCTTAAAATTTAGTGTACACATATGTCTCAATATGAACATATGCGTATGGGTCCAAGAGTAGAGATAATATGCCCCGTACCGAGCTGAACCAAGAGAGAATCCTGGAGGAGTAGGAAGGGGCAGAACCCCTAGCACTTTTTCCACCATCATCAGCATCTGAGTTCCGTCGTGTCTTATCCATGCTCACCTAAACCACAATAAACTCACATGATCATGCACCTGAACACTTTGGTGATGTGTAACATTGCACATCAGCATAGAATTTCATTCCAAATTTTTCATACTCTGTATATTATGATGTAATATTTTCTAATGAATCGAATGAATCGCGATATTATGGTATGACACTATCATTAACCCTCCTTTTGTCACTATCCAATTTTTAGAATATAATAAAGTTACAAACCTCTGGAGCTGGGGGTTCGTTTGCTTGTGCTTCTTGATCGGATTTATCTTTTTTATCTGCCGAATGTGAATCAACATCCATATTATTCTGTTGCTGCTGCTGTTGTTGCTGCGCCTCTTCTTCTTCTTTCTCTTGTTGAGTCGGCTCGCGTTTTTCGATAAGTGATGCCGACGCGATAGTCAAAATACCGTTCAAATTCACTCTTACCTTCACCTTAACTTTCGCCGATTCTCCCTCTGGTGTGGCTTTTACATTCTTTATTGTGAATGTTCCTACATATAAACAGATATGAGTATAAATTAAATATATGTGACATTATTTTAAATACATGCCAACATATTTTTCATCATTTTTTAAATCTTTACAGATAAAACAAAATTATTTCAAAATGAGATAAACAAAAATAAATCTGCATACCAATGAATGATTGAGGATAGCATGGAGGTAGTATACTGTAACTGGCAGTAAGCGTAAATGGATTCGAACGGTAAAACGTCAACATCTTCGAGAATGGTACAGGATGATTATGCCCAAACACTTCCATTTCACTGAAATATTAAGCAAAATTAGGAGAAACAGTCGATTTTCATTAACGGTAATACAGGATAATAGGAATTACGCGATACATACCCCTCTTCACCTTGAGTAGCATCCCATGTTAGTTTCAAGGGATACGGCTGTATATCTGTAACCGAAAATTCACGAACGCGAACAGCAGGGCTGAGCATAGCGCATTGCAACGCGCAACCACGAGCGACCGCTTCATCCTGATTCAGAGTTGTCGATATCGGTCGACCAAAGACTTCCTCCACTAAACGTTTGATAGCAGGAACGCGGCTCGATCCTCCCGCTATCTCGACCGCATGAATTTCTTCCGCCTTCAATTCTAGTAAGCATTTGTCGTTAATATACAAGGTCAATGTGACTGGATAAATCGCGCATTTAAAAAAAACGTATCATTCGCCAAAACTTACTCGAATCTACTAAGCATTGCTTCAAAGTTTTTTCGACGCGATCAAATAAATGGGCGCATAGCGTTTCCATCTCGTTACGATTCATTTGGGCATGTACGTCTTTCTCTTCCATAAAGCATTCGATATTTAAGGGAAGGTTGGTCGAATTAGCCGACATTTGTTTCTTCAGTTTCTCGGCTTCTGCCAACAATCTTAAGTATGCTCGCGGATTGGTGTGTACGTCAATATTGTATCGCGTTTTAAATTCTTTAGAGAATTGTTCTGCCAAAATAATGTCGATATTTCTTCCACCCAATTGAGAATCAGCAGTACTTGCCAACATCTTCAAAATAAAAAAAAAAATTAAAATAAAATAAAATAATAATAATTGGGCGTTTTTTTTTCGGGATATAACACAAAGAAAAACGATTTTTTGTAATAAAAAATTATGTAATATACTGACCTTAAGTTTGCCTTTATGAAAGGCACAAACGCTCACTTGTAAGCTAGCATTACCGCAATCCACAAAAACAACATTTCTAGGAGGTGCATCTACTGCTGGTAAATCCTGTTTATAAATACCATAACAAAGAGCAGTAGCAGCGGTCTCGTTAAATAATCTTAGAACATTAAGGCCTGCGATCCTAGCAGCATCAAGTAGAGCTTGACGTTCAGTTTGAGTAAAATATGAAGGAACTGATATAACACAATCGTTAACAGCAGTTTGTAGAGCTGTTTCAGAAATATCTTTCAACTTTGTAAAAAGCATAGCAGTAATTTGTTCTGGTGAAAAAACGTGCTCTTCTTCCAAGTATTGTACCTAAAAAAAGATGGTAAAACAACTTTTAACAAAATATAGAAATTGACATATATTATATTTAAATGTGCTCTTTGATAATGCATTATTTTATTCCGGATAACATATAGTAAGCAATATTAATGTGTATGAATCATCCTAAAAAGATATAAATAAGATATGAGTCTTTCCAGAAATGACAGTCTTGGCAAACTGCCCAGATTGCTCTTGATTCTTGATCATTGAATTATATGAAAGAAATTATAATTATAAAAATATTAAACAAATTTCTGTTGCAAGTGTTTCTTTTTCACTTCTTTTCATATGGATGCATTTTATGTGTAAAAGAATAAATGAAAACTATATAATGAAAGAGAGAATAATCTTCCTTCTTTTTTTTCATATTTTCTGTTAAGATTTACAAACATATATGTATAATCTCAAATATCTTTATAAAGCATTGAAGTTATAGGGATTCACAAGACCACCCTCTTTAATGTCTGATATGATACTTACATGTATGCCAATGCTTCCGTCAGCTTGTGGAGTTACTTTGTAGGGAAGGGATCGCAGCTCGGATTGAACTTGCTGATCATTGTATTTTCTACCTAATAATCTTTTGAAACCGTGGATGGTATTCTTCACATTAGTCACCATCTGATTCTTGGCAGCTACTCCAAGTATTCGATTTTTTCCACTGAATGCCACACATGATCTAGGATCATCATAACATTATTTTTTACTTTAATGATATATTCAGTCTCAAAATTATATATATATATATATATACACACAATATAATTTATACGAATATTTGTATTTTAGATTTATTTCATATTATATAAGACAATTACTTCAGAGTTATACAGGTTATACATATACATATATATATGTGCTTCTAGAAAACTTTATTCCTTGGCCTAGCCCATGTTTGGGCAGATAAAGACCATGTGATAATTACTTATCTAATTTGTGATATAAATTACTCTTTAATCACATAATACATATATATAAAATATTCAAGGATATATATGCACATAATAGAAACGTTGAAAGGTTAAAGTATCAATTTCTTAATCACTCTGTCTTATATTCACATTATTATCGACACGCATGATATCTTTGTACAAAATTAAAAATATTTTCTCTTTTTTTCAAATCATATAATAAATATTACATTATTACATGCAATGTAATATACATTGCAATATACAAGAAGCACATACAAATGTTATAAGAGAAAATAAGATATTCGTGAATAATTGAAAATCGTTCAGAATTTGAAAAAATTATTTTTTTGCGACATATATATTCTCTCTCTCTCTCTCTCT
>NW_021853596.1:597858-599638 GCF_003651465.1 Formica exsecta | reverse complement strand
TATATATATGTATATGTGTGTAATGCAATTAATCTTTAATGAAGCAATTACACGTCGGTTGTCAGCGATTGCGGCTAAGGATAAATATAAGCGCATTGACAACTCCCAAAGAGAAGCAAAGAAATGCGCCGCGAGTGAAGCGGGACTTTTTGGGATGCTCCGAAAACACGTGAACGGACACACACACACACACACATGCATATGTAACATCGTATAGTGTGTATAGTATACTCTGGTAATGAGATGCCTGTAAATGGTAATGCGATCTAGAGGACGATAATTTGCGCGCGCGTTATCCGCGCAAATGTGTGTGAACTACTATATATCACGCTGTTATTTTCCATTAGAAAATTTCCCGGAATCCCGCATCGCGGAGTTACGAGATCAATTACGAGCGTAATTTCGAGGTCCGATGTGATCCCGGCGCACGTGAGATTAATATGATCGTGTGCCTTTTTGTCTCGCACGTACACATAGACACGAAACTCGATGCCGGTCGTAGTGTTTCTTTTTTTTCGCAGCCTGAAAACATTACGAAAGTTTTTCCATTCGGTGCGTGAATGTCTAAAACCGCAAATTAGAATTGAACAACGTCGCGAATTATATATAGGAGCGGAAATGAGAAAAAATTCTTTTTCTAAATTGTATCTCAAAATATAGACAGACAGAGGAAGAAAGAAAGATAGAGAGAGAGAGAGAGAGAGAGAGAGAGAAAGAATTAGTTGAGTTTTTTGCAGCATAAGAAATCGCAGTGGCCAAGGTCGCGACGGGAGACCGGCGGACAATACCGGTATCCTTGTCGAGAGCGTGACCGCGAGCATCTCGCGGGGGAGGTGGGTAGCGGTGACTGACTCACGGTGTGCTACGAAGACTGTAATCGTTCGCTATAGTCTCGATGCCACCGGCGCGCGCCACGGCCACATAACAGCTCTCGTTCCCGAAGTCGATCCCGATCACGGACATCGCAGCCATGGCTGTTTGCGGGAAGCCTTAAAATCGACACTTCCTCTGTGACACACAAGAAAGACTCCCGGTCGGTAGCGCGTCCTCGCCGAGGAAAGATTCTTTCGCGGCACCAAACGGGCACAAAACGCCGATTCACCAATTGGTCGTCTCGCACGACACAACACGACGAGAAGTGAGCTCCGATGTGTGTATGATACACTGGGCTCGCGCGCGCTCGATGCTTCGAAGGAAATTGCAATGCTCTCTCTCTCCGCCGCACAAGTATGGTATACCGACTTCTCCCGAGTCAGCTTCAAAACTGGCCAATCATGACTGTGCACGAAAGTGCGGCGATTGGTGCGCCGCGAACGTCTGGAATATTCTGGAAAGTGCGGAGATTGGTGGAATCGTCGGGCGCGACGTTTCTCGAAAAATCGAACCATCGACCGCCGTGGTTCGCGCCTCGCGCTACGAACGACGAGTAATTTGCCACGCGATCAAGATAAGGTTCGACGAGGTACGAAATTATTTCTACTCGTGACGCGATCGAAGTGCGATTATTTGAATTTGAACGCGGATAGCGATAGTTCGTAGATTCTTCGATGTCGCGCAATATGGCGGCTGTAGATATCGAGAAGGATTTTCGGAATTGTATATTTTCGAATTGTAGCAAAGTTTGTAAACAATTTCCCACAGGTAGATATATTATTTTAATATATATTTTAAAAACAAGGAAAATATGTACGAGCTATAATATATATTAATTGTCTAATGTGATATATATATATATATATATATATATCACATTAGATTATAAATATAAGATATTATACAT
>NW_021853596.1:592261-597255 GCF_003651465.1 Formica exsecta | reverse complement strand
TATAGTAGAAAAAAAAAGATCGAGAGAATAAAGAGAGACAGAGAGAAATATATATCTTGTGTGTGTTGCTCTGATATTTATTATAATATATAAAAAAAATAGTTTCTCTTATTTGTAAAAAAATAGTTAGATTATTTGCTATTATGTCCCATCGAGATTTTTTTAGAACTTTCTTACGAAATATTTTCTATATTTTCAGAAGATTGGCGAAATCGTTACTTGTTGCTATAGAGATGATATTCATGACACACTGTAAAAATTATCGATTAATTCCAGTTGTGTGGATCGTGTAAACATAATAAACCGACGCCAAATAAAGACAGTTATGTTGTTATAGCAACTATCTGTAATCTGTAATAATCTAACATCCGTTTGCGTCGACGCTCGACACGTGTGACGTTTTCAAATTAGTCGGCAACACAGTGGCAAACTCGGCGCAAAAATTGACAGATCGAAATGTCACGATTATACGTATTGAAATTATGCTCCATGATGAAAAACGCTAGAACGCCGGAGTGCGTTTTGAGCCGATTTCACCTTAAATACAGTGATCGAGCAAACAGCGCGATGTGTCAGAGAGGTTATACTCAGTATTCCTCACAACTGGCATCGCAGATTTATCCGCTGTACAGATTGTTGGACAGGGTATTGTCCGATTGTCCCGTGAAACTTTCAACAACAGCGAAAGAAGAATACAGAAAATACGACTACAAGTACAGAAGACATTACAAGCATCTTGGAATCCTTTTAAGCAGTCTTGGATTTATAGTAGCATTTTGCGATGCCCCAAATTTAACAGGTAGGTGTCTTATTGTATATATTATTGATGTATGTGAGTGTGTGAAAAGTATATATAACATTAATATGAATAAATGAAGAAATAATAATGTATGATTCTTTGCAGAAAAGAGATTTTTTCGTTCTGCTCAGTATGGTAATATTTCAGAATTAAAAAAGGTAAGTTTTTTGATAAAAATGTAAATTTTTAAGAGAGGTATTATCTAAAGTTACCACATAGCTTGAAGAGAATCATAATTGTAATTTTCATTAGAAACTTTTTATTTTTTAATTATTTTCTCATATAGATAGTTATTCTTAAAAAAGTAAGGAGATACTGACAGTACTATATGTTTCAGACTATAGCAGATGGCATTGATATAAATATTAGACACCCATTGGGTTGGACAGCATTACATACTGCTGCTATAAATCAGAAAGTAGAAGTCATTAAAATTTTGTTGCAAAATGGCGCTGATGTAAATGCAGGAGATAATTTTGTTAATGTATATAGGACTGCTATGGAAATGGGCTTACATTCTTTGGATGGTACTTATATTCTATATTATTTATAATATTCCATATATTCCATCCTCTTATAAATATTAAAACTCAAGAATATGTGCACCTTTTGTACAATATATGTAGAATTTATATTAATAATTGATTTTATATTGGATGTTTCAGTCCTTATGAAGCGAGAGGAAGAATTTTCTGATCGATTGAATAATCGTGCTACGTTTCAAGGTTTTACAGCATTGCATTATGCTGTGTTGGCTGATTCAAAAATATGTGTGAAAGCATTATTAGATGGAGGAGCAAATCCAACTGTAGAAAATGAAGCTGGCCATCGAGCAGTTGAGTATGCTACAGAAGGAGAAATCAAAGAAATGCTTATCAAACATGCTATTAAATACGATGAAATAGTAAAAGAGAAGGTATATATCACAAAATTATATTTCTTTAGTCATACAAGTCTTTTATGTGCAAGATTACGTGAAAGCAGGAATATTTGCACATATAAACAAGAATGTCTGGTTTAGGATGCGGAGGAACGTCGTCGATTTCCATTGGAACAACGTTTGAAGCAACATATTGTTGGGCAGGAAGGACCAATTTCTATTGTTGCCTCTAGTAAGATTATTTAACTATTTTTATTGTGAAATAGTTAACAAAACATTTATTACAAATTATTATATTATTTAATATTATTAGCTATTAGGAGGAAGGAAAATGGTTGGATAGATGAAGAGCATCCACTGGTATTTCTCTTCTTGGGTTCGTCAGGCATTGGCAAGACGGAATTAGCTAAACAATTAGCTGCTTACATTCACAAGGATAAACGAGACAGTTTTATTCGATTGGATATGTCTGAATATCAGGAAAAACATGAGGTTGCAAAATTAATTGGAGCACCACCGGGGTATAATCTATATTATTATTATTATTGTTATACTTTAATTTTTCAGTTTAATTATTTTCCAAGCATATATGTCTTAAGTTTGCATGTATTATATTAAAAATTTTATATTTTTAATATATTAGTAATTATTAAATTTATTATTATAGATATGTGGGACATGATGATGGTGGACAATTAACCAAACTTTTAAAAAAACATCCTTCTGCTGTTGTACTATTCGATGAGGTTGACAAAGCCCACCCTGATGTTTTGACTATTCTACTACAGCTCTTTGATGAAGTATTTATTCATAACTTAAATCATATTTGTCTATTCTTATGGTGTTTTTAAATAAAGCAATTACTTTTACTCTTAAGGGAAGATTGACTGATGGTAAAGGAAAGACAATCGAATGCAAAAACGCCATTTTCGTAATGACATCAAATTTAGGAAGCGAAGAAATTGCAGAGTATGCAATGCAACTTAGAACAGAAGCTGAAAGATTATTAAACCATAGGCTAAGTAATACTTCTGATGAAGATCAAGAACCAGAACGTATTGAGATATCTCGTAACTTTAAAGATCAAGTGGTATGTACACTAGAAATAAAAGCAAAAGATGACTTAATTTAAGCATAAATTGGAAAGTTGCATAATAAAATCGCCTCACAGGTACGTCCGATACTGAAAGCTCATTTTCGGAGAGATGAGTTTCTGGGAAGAATAAACGAAATAGTATACTTTTTACCATTTTCCCGAGCAGAGTTAATAAAATTAGTCACCCGGGAATTGGAAGCGTGGGCTACGCGTGCAAAAGAAAGGCACATGATCGAATTAAAATGGGAAAGAGAGATCCTATCGGTATTGGCAGATGGGTACGATGCCCATTATGGTGCTCGTTCTATTAAGTACGAAGTAGAAAGGCGTGTTGTCAATCAATTAGCAGCAGCTCACGAACGCGGGCAGCTTGGTATCTAATTTCTTTATATATATTGCCTGGTTTATATATTGCATCATTTTTCTAACATTTTTTTTTTTTTACAGGTAAAGGATGTTGCGTATTGCTAAAAGCAAAGTGGCATGAAAGCGGTGCAAGCATAACCCTTTCTGTTCGGCAAAAGGGTTCAAAAAATTTTGTCGATATTATAGAAACAGATAAATTGACGACAAACGTTAATTCAAAATTTTTATAATTGATGCTATGTATATAGAAAGAAAGGATGGAACTTTATTTCAATACTTGTACATAAATACAATACTACTATCATCTGAAGAAGAAGTATATATATATATATATAGAAGTCGATAATTTTGTAATATGGTACAGTATATAAACAGCATATAAAACATAATGTACATATTGATTTATAGTTCAAATGTATAAAACATAATAAAATGTATGGAAAAAAGATTGGGAAATATGTTTTATAAATTGCAAATCTGCGAGAGAAATGTCGGATAGAATACATATGGTTTCTGATGTAAATAACTCTTTATTTTAGATGCAATTATGATTGGATCGAGAATACATTACAAGAAAATATTAATTACACATCACATTTAGAATACATTACTTGCTCTTCGCGGTGTGTGTGTGTATGGAGACGAGAGACTTACTTTTAAAAACTCTTCAAAACTCGTCGCAGCAAGAACGTCCTTTCTGCCTTACTTTAAAATCACGACACAAGTAAGATAAAACAATCCTTCTTATCCTTATTATTGGCAGGACAAACGTCACCATGTTTTTCACTTTTTAAATCTCTTGTTAATTAAGATATTAAGTGAGGCTCTTCTTGGTATACCGTATAATGCAAGGCAAATTCAGGTTCATCAATAGGTGTGTTTATTGATTAAAGAACCACGAACGAGTTTTCTTTTCATTCACATAAAAAATATAACAACTCGCGCTGGTTCTGTAAAACAACCGATGTGTCGCGACATCAGTTTTTCATCGGTGAACAATTGAGTTTTCAGCATACACGTCAAATAAGTCGAGTTAATTTTTTTCATTTGGTATAAATATAATTTGACATAAGCTTTGAAAAATTGAGCTCCTTATGTAACGAGAACATGTGTAAGTATATTTTATAAAGAACTCTTCGTCGACGTGGTGTAGAATATAGAATACATATCGAAAGTACATTTCAGCAGACACCCAAGATGATTGTACGACGGTAAACATATATATGTATATATGTATATATATAAGAACATTTTTGTCAAGAATGTATATTAATATAGTGCGACTGTAAAAACGGAAACCAATAATAGCAATTGGTGATAAATTATACGAATATTTTTTTCGAGATAACATTTTAATTATTTTTTTTTTAATTGATTTCAGATTCGACATTTCAATTTTATTCGCATTTCGCTCTTACTATCTGATCTCAGTTTTTTATTTGTAAAGCACTGCTTTACGGATAAAGCTCTTTAATACAAACATAACGCTTTGCGTTTCTAAATTATCTTTATAGGCCAACTATCATCATATACTGTGTGATTAATTTTTATTATAGAAGCTTCATTAAAAACGACGATTCTGCTTTTTTATTTTCCATTGAAAATTTGTCTCTAACTTTGTCAAAGCAAATATTTCTATTATCGATATCCATCTTTACAGTCGCATAAGATGCCTCTCTCTAACTCTATATACTATATTTTTCTCTCGTCATATATATTATATAGAATATTAGAAATACTGTTTAAATATATATATATAAGTTTTAAGCGTACGATTCGGACTACGCTTCCATGTAGCGAAGCGTTTCTTCTAGATCTTTTCTCTCTTTCTCTCTCTCTCTTTACATATATAT
>NW_021853596.1:541439-589206 GCF_003651465.1 Formica exsecta | reverse complement strand
TATATATATATATAATTATACTTATTTATTATGTATAATATTTTACTTTATATATAGTTTTAACGCTCTCATTAACATTTAATTCTTTTTTTCCAATAATTGGGTCACGACAATGCAAGTTTAACTGACAAACCACAGACACTTACAAGACGCGACGATGTAGACGATTGTAAGTACATACGATTAAATCTTTTGACAACCGGCAGGCTTATTTTATTTCGATATTTAAACGTAGAAGAAATAGGACCGATAGTGCAAACTTTAAATTATTGATATGATATGGTGAATTTTGGTCGAATATAGAGTTTTTTTATTTATAATTCTTAATTCGTTTAAAGATCAGACTTAACTTTCCGTTATAATATATATATATATAGTAGAAGAAATAAATTTATATATAAATTTTTTTGTCGGAGGATATCTCGTTGAAAGTGTAACAAACAAATTTTATTTTGCCAATTATCTTAATCATGCTCGACATGTTAAAACGAGTGCAAGACATATCACGCTCGATTTCTCTTTCCACGCATCATGTTCCGTTTTATTTAGCACATGAATTATACATTCGACAATACACAGCGACAACGACAATCAATTTTCGCGATTAGCATGCTCGCTCATGGAGATATTTTTAGATCTTTTCGATTAGTCTGCAAAAGCTATATAGGCATGGCGCACTTTGAATGCTCTTCCAGGCCACATTTGTCACAGACAATGACAGACTTGGACTCTTCTTGATATATAATATATCGTGATCTTTTCTCTTTCTCATTCTCTCTCTCTCTCTCTCTCTTTTTCTCTCTCGCGAAGAAGCATAATGTAATTATATGAGAGAAATGTATGTATATACTGAATAAACCTGAGAGAAAATAGCTCTTTTCACCGAGGGTGCAACGGATTTTCGATCAGCGTACTCGGAGAAATTGATAAGAATCGTCTCTTCGAGACAATCTTTTAATCTTAAAATATTAGTTTGTACGTTTAATTATTGATCTGTTAAGCGAAACGCGCGAGATCGGTCTCCGCTTTTGCTTCACAGCTTGGATCACGTTTCCCTTCGTTACAGCTTCGCTTCGGGGAGAGGAGTCCGCATAAATATCTCAGCGCGATATTATTTCAAAAGTACATGTCTAAATCTCGGTGAGGCATCTCCAAAAATTAAGAAATATACAGTTGGATCTCGCGCATATAGCATCAAGTATCGTGCAACGAACGGAAATGTGAGTGCATGTGCCTGGATCAGTTAGTGCACGGATATACGAAGAGAATATTCACGATTATTTTTCCTTTTTACTTTTTTTTCCTTCATTTTTTCTTCTTTCGCATCGACATTCCAGATGATATGTCACAAATCTTTAACGTTCATTAATATACCTATAAAAGTGCAGAAGAATAGGTTTTTTGATAGAGATCATCGTCTTTTTTTCTTTCTTTTTTTTTCGAAAGGGATAGGACCCGTTATTTTTTGCCATTTTACATGCAATATCGCTACGTATTTCGTGATAAGTGTAATATTCGTGGTATACTATTCGACTATCCGTCGTTACGACGATAGATTGTATTTCCCTCGAGAAAGCGAGGACGCGCGAATTACGTTGAGGGCGATTAAACAGCCCTCGATCGGATCCGATTAATGTAGCGTGTGCCACTCCGCGATCTGTTTCCTCGGCGACTGTGTCATCTGAAGCCAGTGCTCTCGTCCCTGGCTGTTACCGCTGTCCGTGCCTGTAGATGCCGGACCGATGATGCAGGACCCGACGATAGCATTTCCGCTCATCAACTCGCTGCTCGAATCTAGCACGCATATCTTACACACAGACGTGATTAATTAATCTTTTTTTTTGTCCAATTTATATAATATCATTTGTGTAATTTTTAATTGTAAAAAAAAAAATTAGATACCTCTATGGCCGACGATATTAATGACGAGGCGGGTATGTTAAATGACATCGCTTCGTTCCAAATGGGATTTATCGTCGCTCTCCTAACAGCTGTTTTCTTCTTCTTCCTCACTCGCCTTTCGCCGCAAAGTAGGCTGACTTTCGCGAACGGATCCAACGTTTCCTTATCCTGTGCGCCACGTTAATCAAAATATATATTGTTCAGGCATACACACATACACATACACACTTAAAGGAATATATCTATAGAAGTTTTATTTATTAAAAAATATTTCTATTTAGCCGGAAGTATATAAATAAAACGTGAACTACTCTTTATTTTCCAGGTAAGGAGCGATATGGGACAATTTGAGGGAGAGAAGAAAGCTCTTATTCTTATCGATGCGATTATAGCGATAGCACATCGCCATATCCTACCTGCGGGGGAAACAGATTTCTTGCTTTCATTATGAGCACCGTGAGCCTCTCAGCGCTTGGTAAGTAAGACAATGAAACCAAGACCTCTTGAATTTCTTCCGGTGGTTTGCGTTCTCTCGCTATTTCACCAAAAACCTCCACCGAGGAAGTAGAGGAAACGAGTTCGAGGCTATCCATCACCACCCTCAGCGAACCCACCACGTCATTTCTCGAGAAGCGATCGTAATCGAATACCTAATAATATTACGTTGTGCATATTATCAAACAGATTATCATATTATTTTGACGATTATGCAATCGAATTGCGAACGCGCGTTCCCAATTCAATACTCTACGTTCTACGACGCAATATAATTGCCTGCAAAACTAGAGTCTTCTCCTGCAGCTCTTCGTAGCTGACGGGAAACTTGAAGTGCTGATCGAAAAATGGATTCGGATCGTTTCGATGGATTTGCGTCTGCCTTTTCCTACTGTCTACTTCCGGGCTGAGGCTCAACTTTACGTAGGGATCGTTGAAACCACCCTGATCGCTACCGGCGAGATCGTGCGCCTCGATCAAGTGCACGTCCAAGTCCGATTTATCGAAGTCGTATCTCAAACGCAAATGAAGCCTGCCCAATTGCTTGCCCGTCCTGCGATTATCACGGTTTATACACAGATGTACATGTTTTTATCTCTAGCAATAATCGAATGTTTTTTGTTGCGCAGCATGAGAGAGAGTAATTTAAGATCTGGTTTTTATCAGAGTGAAGTTTTATGAAAGTTTTATTATATACCTGCGAGCACTGAGAAAGACAGGACCATCTCGTCTTTGATACAGATCCGGTTGTAAAGAACCGAGCGGAGAAGCAGGTGGTATGGGGCCACCGTCGCTACTGTAGAAAAATAAGAAATAAGAGAAATACAATCTATAAGGAAATAAAAAAGATTCAATGAAAGCTAAAATACTCGAAAAAAAAAAAAAAAATCCAAAAAGAATTTATACGATTTTTTGCTAATTAATATCTTATTATCAATCATGATTAACAGAAGTTTTGCTAATGTTATAAAAAATGCTTTCAAATAATTATTAAATTGATTAAATTAAGAAAGAATCTTATTTACGAGAAACATATGATTTTTACTTTATAAAAATGATATATAATTAATATGTAAATTTTTATTTCTTTGTTAAATTAGTCTATCTCAATTTTATTAAAGCTTTTTACGCGAGAATAAGTGTTCATGTTTTTATAAAAATTTTAATATGATTGATTACGTTTATGAGAATTTTATTATTACCTTATGGAAGCACGTGGCGGTGGGATGAGAAGGGGCGATAAACAACGACCAGTCTGTCTGGAAGTACTTTGAATGGCATTCATCGGTGAACACCCGCAAGTAGAACTTACGCCCGTTGCCACGGACGACAAAGAAGTCTGCGAAGGCGACGCATTTCCGCTATGTAGGCTGCCCGAGTTACTGGCAGGACTTGCACAACGTGCATCCAAGGACGCCACCCGGGCTGGCGATGGAGACCTATGGGAAATTACGCATCTATGTAAAAAAGAACATGGAGAAATTGCAATGTCGCGTGAAAGATTGTACGCGTTTCCAGTTTAGGAAAATTACGTATACAGAGAGATTAAATTGTGCGAGAAAGAGAAATAAAATAATCTTTAAAAAACTATTCAAAAATCTGTAAATGAGAACAGTTGCAGGAGATATGAGAGGGTTGCTGTCATTTATTTAATAAAGCTTCTAATGGAACAATCAATACATTATAAAATAATACACTAGACATATGCATATATACGTATTTGTGATTTGAATAAATTTTTGCGACAATATTTTTTATTCATATTGTGATGGCCGCTCTATCAACAAAGTTTTACGCAAATTCGTTGAAAACCATGCAAGTTTAAAAAAGGAGGAAAATGCTATCCATTTTTTGAAACTTTAAAGAAAGTCTTTTCCCTCGCATTTTCTGATAAAGCTTTAAAAAATTTATTTCGTGCTCTCTCAATGTCTTTTCTCATTCTGAATTCTACAGACAAAACGAATAAATGTCGTACTTTTCCTGTGCTAACCTCGAGTTTCTGCTAGGTGGATACGAGGAAGCGGCGTGCAGGGGATCGTGTCGAGCATGATGCCGTCCATCCGGGCCGAAAGCTCTGATCTGAGGCGACGATCCGCGATGACTCGAAGAGCAGGGCGCACCCTCGATCGAGCTCTGCGAGCTGACGGATGAGTTTCTCGTCAATGTACGACCGCCACCGCCCGGATAGCTGCGACTTTGATGAGGTAAGCCTTTAGATAGAAAACGAATTACAATTAAGCGGGATGAAAAATTATCATGGTAATAACGGCCGGGAAATAACTTTTGAGAGTCTTTCAATTATGCGCGACGATAGTCTCGTAAATTCTTTCGTTCGGTGATAATGAACGACGTATCGAGAGAGTCTCTGAATGAATATTAGAAATGCGGAATATTACATTTTGAAAATGGTTTAATGAATATAAAAGCAAATTTTACATGTACTCGTTTGAGATGCAATTCTCAGAGATAATTAATATTTATAGTCCGTAAATACCTTCTTACAGGTTATTGTGTATGTATGTATTTAAATGTTAATTATAACATGGATTGAAATTTAATTACTTTTCGGAGACAGATATAATTTCTTAGAAATTGTACTAAAGAAATAGATAAATAGAGCATTTTGCCCGCTCGTCTTTTCTCCGTACTTGAATCATAACACAACTTTAACTAGGATTTGCGGGAACACAGTCTTCTATTAAGGGAATTTATGATTACCCGATTCGGTCGTCGATGGTTGTACCGCATGTTGCTCCTTTGCAATGTTAAATTCCTGAAACAGAAAATCGAGATAATTAGAATTTGCTTTAATAACTTTCATGCGAAGCTCGCCGAGTTTATTCGATCCAAACGTGCTCGTTAAATATTCGATAGATAGATTTTTAATTAATTATGCGCGCGCGCACATCTCGCTCTAATTTCGCATTGGACAATTTTTCGACAAGAAATTTCTGACATTTTTCTCGGATGAAAAATTCTGCTGGAATTTATATGCATAAAATATTTTCAGCGCAGTCAGAGAGAACGGCTTGATCTCATATATCGAGAAAAATATATCATGCGAATATTCTTGATATTTTTATTTATTTATTTTTTTTACTTGATACGATTTTACCATATTTATAATACTGTAAATGATATGAATCCGTCATACTAGCAAACCGTGTGTGCATACAACGTAATATTATTTAAAATGTTAAAATCTATACGTATATAGAAGAAAAATCAAATTGATAAAGAATGAGAAAATATGAGAGAGGAACGATAGTTAATTATATCATGAAAAATTAATTAGAAAGATTCATATTAATTACAATGTAGTTTCTCGAAATATTTTTATTTCGCGAAAATATCTTTTAATTGTATATTTTTCAAATCAGAATCACATGTGTGTTTGTGCGTTCTGCGGTTATAATAGATACATTAAAATATTCAATGCAGTTATCACAAAACAAAACTGAAAACTTTAATATGAATTTATATCTAGCCATTATTATACAGATTAATTAAACTCATGATTTGTAAGTTGAAAAATAACTTTCGTTACGGAAAATCGAGCTAATAGAGAGTTTTTCCTTTTCTTCCTTTATAATAATTTTTTTTTTTCATGTGTCGCTGAAATATATTTTCAGTTCCTCGTTCGTATATATACGATCGTAAATAATGCGACCGCTAGCGTAGCGTGAATTTTATGTCGTCGGTAGTGATGTTTATTTCCGAGACTTGTATTTCGTTGCTCAATACGTTACATATTAATTTACATTTCATCGACAATTTCTCTCTCGTATTTTAACGTATATACAGAATGTAAAACTATTAGACCGACAAACTTTGAAGGGAAATAAAGGATATAAACATTTCGAAAATAAACATTTTTTGTTAATGTTATTTTTTTTTGCGACGTTTCGTTTTGATCTTATATCATATTCAAATTCTCAATAGAGCAGGTCTTTAGTTTATTCATCGGCATTTACAAGAGAACGGTTTTTTTAGAAGATCGGATGGACAAGGACGATGACGTTCAGTGAGAACTCCGCGATTTGAAGAGCGAGTTTTGATACAAGTAGTAGAAAATGCTTCCACTAGTAATATTAAAATTAAATGTCGAATAGAAAAATAGTATTAACAAAAAATTTTTATTTTGAAGTCCTCTACTTCCCTTCAAAGTTTGTCGGTTTAATTTTTTTAAACTCTGTATACATTAATATATACTCTTGCATTGCCGCAAAGATAGGCGACATTAATTACCCTCCCGCCGGTTTCAACAAATTCCTGTGCATTCTTTATTTTTCTTGTTTTTTACTTTGATGCCGCGACAGAGGGTCATGTCAATATTTTTTCTATTGGCATCGCCAGAATTATATTATATTATCGCTTTTTATAGGAAAAAAAAACAGCGTGCTTTTAACGGTTTAATCGCTACTTCGTAAACGTATGATTTGCCGGATCGTGTTGCTCCCCGCTGGTGTCAGCGGAATTAACGCTTTAATTAAAGACCGCTTGTTTTAGAAATTGAGCGCTCTGTTGTAATAACGTTTGCTTCGTGCAGCGTGAAAAGGGGGATTTTTTCTCGTAGTAATCATCGTTGACTCTGTAAACTTTGAAAACGCTGGTTGGTTTTTAACTCGATTATAAGCATACGTTTGAATGATAGTCCTACTTGAATCGGTGAGGCGAAAAATTTTCTAGAGTTTTGATTATCAGGATTATTGACATAAATAAAGGGGATCTTATTCAACTAAAAATTTATTAGGGAGAAATACAAAATAATCTTTTTTTTTTTTTAAAGTTGTAAACACGTGCTACAACTTTAATTAAGATTTATATTTGGATAAGGGATAAAATATTGGTAGAGTGTTTGATATATCAAGATAAAATTTTGTTGGCTTTACATACACACAGTGATCGTGTCAGCTTATGCATATATTCAATTAACTGTGTATGTACCCTTTTGTTATATCTTAAATTTTATTATACTTTATAAAAATAATATTGACATCGCATATCGGACACATCTGTAAATATGATAAACAATCAGATTTGCAATCTTCCGAAAGAAACGTGATTTTTATTCGACGCGGTCTTTTGGGATGCCGAAGATAATCGAGCGGTTTCGTTGAAGTTTTGAAGCGTCCTCCATAAGCCCTTGATAAGGATGAGCCTTTGAATCATGAAACCAAGGAGGGAGAGAGGGAGGATAGAAAGGAGATAGATAGAGAGAGAGAGAGAGGGGCACTCAAAGATGCTAACTTCGTGTTTCAATGTCGTGACGAGAGGGTAGGTGGCAGTTACGGGGTTGAGGTCGCTGGAAGCTGCCTTTCACGGGTCGATACTTGGGACGGAGCGCGAACGGAATCCACGGTTCCGCCCACCGAGTCGAAATATTCATATTATCATCGTTTTTCTATCCGCATCGATATCGATCGCGATTCACGCTCGTATCAACACGAATATTTACGTGCCTAATAATTGTATACATAAATATATTCCAATTAGTAAAATACCCTGTTTAAATTCGACAGCTGTTTGCTGTCGGACGTTTCATCGTCACGTTTGTATGTCATATGTACTTGTGTCGTTGATAAACTTACGCACGTCTTTCCTTTTATAATGAAATGCACGCGCACGCGCGCGCGAAAATTCTGTGCGATCCCTGGCAAATTAGGCACGTGCTTAACTTTGTACTTCCGAAAAGCCCGTAAATGATAGAGATATATACGTGAGATATATATACGTGAGATCGATACTACCAGCATTGAGACTAGCAATACTTCTTAACAATTTTAGATTGTATTTCAAAATCTTTTTTAAGATTTTATCTTTTATTAAGTTTTTTTTTTATATAAGTACTGCGAAGAATCTTGGAGAATATTTTTTACACGCGAATAGATAGAGTTCCCAAGTATAGTTTAAATGCGCGCGTTTGCAGATTTTTTCTCTTTGTAGATAATACAATGATACCATTTCTTGTTGAACATTTAGATGGATCCCGATATATCAGAAATATCAGAGAACTGATAAAGGATTAAAAAACGTAAGCGCGAGTGACTTAATTAAAGTCGTCGTAATCACAAGATATTTTCGCGAATCAAATCTATCAGATGACACGTGCGCGCACGCGGGAAAACGCGAAGCCACGAGAGAGAGAGAGAGAGAGAGAGAAAGAGGGCGAGAGAGAGAGAGAGAGAGAGGCGACGCAATATTAAAAATTTATATATGCACATAAAAATTTCTTCCTCTTTTTTCCGCGAAGAATTTCTTTTATTATGACACGACGGTGTCCGCTAGACTTTAATATTGCATCGCGGCGAAAAAATTAACTTGCTTTGTCATGCAAATTCCGACACAACGTCGACTCGGGAACCGAGAGTTTTTTTGTAGCTCTTTTCACGTTCGAAGTGCCGTTCCGTATAAGTCACGAATGGAATATTGGAGCGAAGGGACAGGAACTCTTGGGACAGCAAGCAAAATGTATTCGCTTATCGTTAGAAACATAAACCATTATCGACCATGCATAACAAATATTGCCGGCAGATTTTAGTATAGTCACCCTCTTAGTAAAGAGTGACCTGGACATTAAAAATGCGCGAACAAAACGAACGACTATATCCGCGGAATGATTTTATAAGAATACAAAAAGATTGTTTAAATATATGTAGATCTCTTCTCTCTCTCTCTCTTTCTCTTATGCATAGATTTTGAATTAATCACGAATAATTAAATAAAATTTATCAGCTATTTAATATCTAAGGATATAATACAAAAGTTAAAAAATGTACAATTTTCGCGAAATTTGTAGTTTTTTTTAGTAATAGACTAATTTATGAGATATTTTATTTAAATATTGACTGAGTGTAAAAGTAAGTCAGCTTTTATAAATAATAAAATAAAATCCTATCAGTTTTTATATCCGAATTGAATATCGAAAAGAAAAACTATTTTATCATATTTTGATCATGACGATACGCACACACTACAATATAAAAAAAAATAACATCAGTTTTCGCATTTTTAAGGTTTTTCGCTGAAATTGCAAAGCGTTATATTTATTAAATTGCTGGGCAAATGAAAAAATTGTATTTATTTGTTACGCGTGAAAAAGAGTCAAATAGTCGAAAAAACATGTGTACATGTGCAGAAAACGAATATTGATGAAAAGACGACAAAATATATGGTACACATGTATAAAAGGTAATGTTAGACAAGAAATTCTGTGAAAGAGGATTTAACGATATTTTGCATTTTTAAATTTAGATTGATAAGGATAAAAGATGTGCAATGTGCATGAACGAATAACGGATAAAAACGGACTTAAAATTCCTATAATTACGTTTGGATTGAAATGGGGAGCAATATTAAAAGCGTTATATAAATGTTAATCTTCTATCGGACAATAAGAATTTCATGGAAACAGCAAAATCGCTGATTTATTAGAGGAAATAATTTTAATGCGGGAACACGAGGGCATATAAACCTTCTTATGAAGCTTTACGTAATCCTTTTAGAAGAACAGCACATCAGGGAAAATAGTATTATGTCGATGAATAGGAAGAGCTTGACATGCATGTGTCAGATTATTTCCTCTCATTCTCTTCCGTGTTTATGCAAAACATTAGCTGTATCTTAATTTGCGAAGTATAATGCGTAATTTGCATAATTACGTCGAGGAATGTATTCGTTGTTTAGCTGAAGCATCGAAAGCCTTGGTTCTATCAAGATACTTTCGTTCCGATTTTGCTGCAATTACGAATTATACAGACAGGGATGGAGTCTCTCTTCCATTTCGTATTCCATGCATCAAGTTCGCGTGCGATCATTGTGGAATTTCTCGAAATGCATAAGATTGCGAGATGAAGTTATCTGAGACCTGATAACAAGGATAGAATTGCAACTTTGCGATCGTAGAGAAATTTAATCTTTCACGTTTTTTTTTTTTTTTCTCTAAGTAACTAACGAGAATTTGTATGATTGAAGCTAGTCTGTGAGAAAAATGATATCTTCAGAAAATGAATAATGTTATGGCATACAGTTTTCCAATTTTCCAACTCTCAATGCGTTGCGTTATACATGTTGACACAGAATATCTATTTAACTGTAGTAAAATATGTTATTTACGAGTACAAATGATTAGATGGATTAAATTAGGTTTAAACTAGTATTTTAGAAAATTGTATGAATATTCTTCGAGATTAAAGAAAAATTAATTTACGTTATTATATATGTCATAAACTGAACTCGAGATTTTTCGATCGAGTATAAAGTTTTAATTGTCAAAAATAATGACACGATACTTCCTTAATGAAAAACTTTTACTATAAAAAATAGATTTAAAATTTTTTAAAAAGCATATATGTATATATGCTTTAAGAAATTTATATAATATATCTTTTTATTATATTATACTTTTTATATAATTTCTCACTATAATATGATTATTGATTGATTAAGAAATAGTCCACGATTCTGAAAGCAATTGCGTAGCTAAGATTCGACTTAATTGAATATCTTATATCTTGCGACACAGCATTTTACGCGTTGCGTGATCTGTCGTGCGTATAGCAGATCGAACGCGTGTCAATCTATGACGGTATCTCGATCACGGATGGTCGTGTATCTGTCAGAGCTGTTCCAGTACCAATTTCACCACTCTTCATTTCTTGTCATGTGGGAGGCATTGATCCGGAACGTGGTCCATAACGTCGTTCCAGCTGCAAAAGTGCTAAGTTTTAATTAACTACGCGCGCCTCCTTTTTGTATCTGTGTCGTTTTTTTTATTATTTGTCAAACTATAATAAAGGAAATAATAAACTATGCATTCTCCACTATAGTTTCAATGCACGATAAGAATAATCGTCATCAGTCGAACGTCGTTATGTACATTTTTTTAACTATACACTATCCCATAATTAAAATTCCATAATTATATTATAAAATAATTTAGTTTTATCAATTATTATTATTATTTTTTTTTTTAAAGTTTGTAGATAATAAATTATTTTTAACTCGTTGTTTAGACATCAATTAAATCAAATCAAATTAAATCTTGAAAGAAATTGGATTCTCGTGCAAGTATGCTAGGAAAATTATCTGAAGTAATTTAATAAAAAGTACCAATGTGCATTGAATTTCAAATGAAAACAATACTCGTTGACCGTACGTCATTAAATTAATAATGTTCTCAATGATCTTTTTTATGTCACGATTTCTCTCTCTCTCTCTCTCTTCTTATCGCCAACTCTAGACAAATACACGATTAGTTTCTATTGTTTATCGAGTAATGATATGTAACGATGGGCGATGCCTCGGCGATTGATTTAATTTTCATTCAATTAATTGCCACGATGGCGCAATTATCCGATAGAATATCCTATATCCTATTAGCAAGTAAATCGACGTGCTGAAAAGTCGGTGTAGATATTTACAGCCAGCCCCAAAACTTAATTCGCTCATAGTGATTCACTTGCGCGAGCAAGGCCAACAAACTTACGTAACTCCGATCTTGTTTCAGAGAATAAGTTGATTTTATAATTTTTAAAAAAGTCCCATGTTCATAGGACTTAAAAATATTTCAAATATTCTCAAAGTATCGGTAAAATTGCGTGCACTCGTGTTTTTTCGCACAAGTCAACGTGAAATGGCATGCTAACCAGAGAAGCGTTGATTGAAAGGTGAAGTGGAATCGTGTAATTAGATTCATCAAAGAGATTAATCGCGCGCGTCGATGTAACTCGCCGCGACACGCAAGGAAATGCCAAAAGTCGCACGCGTAACAAAAAGAAACGACCACGCTAGAATGCGCGCAACAAGTGTATCCAGTTCACTGAGATATGAAACTGCATAATACTTTTGCATACACGTCTAAAGTATCTTTCAGCGAATAATCCATAATACTTTTCCATAAAATTTGCTCTCTGGACAAATCTCTAAAAAAAAAATCCATAAAAAACAACTTGATCGTTCAGATATTCTTTTAGACTTTTTTAGATTTTGGCATTGTTTGAAATTGGTCAAAGTAATTCTCTCGAAATGTTCTGAATTAAAAATAACAAAGATTACACTTTCAGATACAAATATATTGGACAAAATATTATAAAAATATATTTCGCATACGAAATGAAAAATATAAAATACATAAAAAATTATCCTAGAACAAAATATAATTAAAATTACAGAATACAAAATAGTATTTTGTATTTTAAATTACATTATGTCATTATGTTACGTATTTGACATTTCGCTCACACGGTTATCTGGAATCTAATCACCGTACCTCCGAACTGGTCGAAGTCGTACTGTCGGCACTATCGGTATTAGCGACGGAAGATAGGTGCGGCCTCGCGCCCCTTTGGGCCCATCTACCCCTGATTATCGCCACTCCTGTCACTGCGCCGATTTTAGTGGCCGCGCTCGACGTGTTGCTAGACATGCCTCTGTCCCCGGATGTCGCAGCGCCTCCGCTTCCGCTTCCGCCGCCGCATAGCTCCAGAACATCGCCCAGGACCTCCGACAATTTGTCCGGCACTTTGACGAACGCGTACAAAACAACCGCCCCGAGTTCGAGTTAAACCGCGACGAGGGTCCGCGTGCGATTTTTTTTCACAGTTTGTCACCGTATTTGCGCTTTCGCGGGGATCTTGGTCGGGATGGTGGAGAATTAGCGGAAAGAAATCGCAATCGCTTTTTGCCACTTCTGCATCTATAAGTAAGCAGAAAACTTTTGCTCCCTGAACACGTTGCTCGGACGTCCGACGCGAACCACTTGCGTTCTTGTAGTGATTACTTCGACAATCAATTGCGCGACTCTCGAGCGAATGTAAAAGTTTACGTTCATGTAGTTGAAAAGTAGCGCAGTTCCTTTCTTGAACGTGATTGAGAAACAGTTCCAAACTCGACGTGGCGGAATAACAATTCCGCATAAGTCGCGTTTAATAATTAATAGCGGTAAACTTTAGCGAGAATTTATTATTATAATATAATATAAAGATTTCTAACTTTCAAAAACTGTAGTAAGAGGCTTTTATTATATACAGAGTCCCGAAATTAAATGTCAAAACTTCGGGAACGTGTGTAGAATTGATAAACTAAGAAAAAAAGTCCTTTAGAAATTTGTTCGTTTTTGCTTCGTTTTGAAGAAAATCGCAAAAAATGAAACAAAAAATTTTCACCAAAAAATTTAAAGCAACATTAAAATTATTAGGTTTATCGAAAAGTATCATGAAATAAAAGTTATAAAGTATGAAATTAAGAAAAGAGAGGGAATTAAAATACTCCTGAGGTAAAATTAGAGAATTATAAATAAATATGCGACAACGTGAAATTTTGTCTTTAATCTAATTTTACCTAGAAATATTTTAACTCACTCTCTTTTTTTAATTCCATTGTTTCTACAATTTTCATTTCATGGTACTTTTCGATAAACCTAATAATTTTAGTGTTGTTAAAACGAGTAAATATCTGAAGGACTTTTTTTCTTAGTTTATTGATCCTCTACAGGCTGCCGAAGTTTTGACATTTAATTTCGGGACACCCTGTATAATAATGTAATTATAATAATATAATTACACTATTTATTTAATATGATAATATTTTATTATAATGTAAATATTTATAATAGTTTACAAATTGCCGTGTAATTTCGGATAGACAATTTGACGAAAGTAAAGAAGAATGTGTAAGGTTGAATGTGTAGAGGGAAGAATTAAATATCTGAATTAATAATTATTATCTTCGAGTTTAATGTAATTTTAATTGTATTAGTATTTAAATATTCTCGTTTCGTGCGCAATGGACGGTATTGCCGCGATATAACCACGGGGAGATAGTTCGTTTTATTATTACATGAATATAACTGTCAATAAAACCTGCGTTATTAATTACGTACCGTTTGAAGTAAACGCGCGTTTGCCTAGGGCGTAATTCGCTTTCGCTTTAAATCAATCAATCGTACCACGAAATCGGTCCGCGGTCGATTAGTTATCTCATACCGTTCTACTTAACCTGCGATTCGGATATATTCCTGATAACACATATCTGTATGCTAATCGAGATATATTTCCGTTGTATGTAATTCGTATTCTTCTTTTAAAATCCGAGTAATGGAGGAATTTATACTAAAAAAAAAAAAAAAATTCTCTTGCTATTTACACATAACGAGTCATTTAGTTAATAAATTCGAAAATACAAACAATGTAATGCACAATGCGTGCATGCTTGGTACATTAAAACTCCATGCAATATAAAATCGAACGATTTGTATTGTATTGAAACTAGATAAATATTTAAATTGATTAAAAAGTTAAATGAGACCAATGGTACGGAGCGCGGAAACTCGTTGAAATTCAATTTTCTACAATTATTTCAATTGTTCAACATATATTAACAAATATTATCGTTGTTGCGATTATTAAAAAAAAAAAAATTAATTTGATTATTATTGCTGGAATATAACTGCTAGATTTTGAAGGAACGAATATCAATTCTTTAACTTATATTTTTATATATACGATATAGATAGTTTAAATATAATGTGAGAGAATATATAATTTGACGATGGGGGACTTGATGAATAGCGGGCACGTCTCAAATTTTTGTATGTAAAAAGCGCCACGTCATATCTGACAATGAGACCCGCTGACACCTAACACAATAAATACACTTGGACCTTCTTATATTTTTTTTTCTCTTTTTTCAAACGCCATTATGAATTAATTGTCATTGGAATTATTTCGCGTTATCTTGATTTTTTATAATGATATGCATGTCACGAAAATTATTATAAGACATTCGTCGGTGATAAGAAAACACGCTGGATCGCGTTTCAATAAACACCGCGAAGGAAGAGAAGGAATAGGCAGTGCCGATCCGAGTATTCGAGCTAAAATCGATATTTATTTTGTGATTGACGTGTCTACCTAAATTCTCGTCAAAATTACGTTACCGTTATCTGCCTCGGTCCCTCAAGGACTATAGCGATCCTCTCCTCGCGATTGTGACACTGCGCGCTTTGCCCTACTTTCTCTGTAAAAACTACAAATTGCCCATTCCACACAATGAAATTTCGTAGCTTGACTTCTCGCAGTCGCCGCCCTCCGTTAATCATGCATGAAGCTCAAACACAGCGGGGTTTCTGATTTCATTATGGTTCAGCGGTTATGCGCGACCGCGGCTCATTACTCTAACTGTAGTCCGATCCGATTAATTTTACGTCAACGCTACCTAGTCTCTCGCTTCTCTCTCTCTCTCTCTCTTTCTCTCTCTTCGTCGAAGAGGAGACGAGTGTCTGAATCGTCACGAGTTGCGACTACTTAAACATCATGCTGACCCGATTCGTCATCGGTCGTCCGAGTGATAACATCGAGAGAGCCGTTCAGTTTTGGGAGCGGGGAATAGCGGGGGAGGAAGAATTCTTATTACACGATAATAATTAATTGCACCCTCGTTCGATATACTACCGATTCAACGTGCTCGTTTGATCTCACGGGTGGCCGCAGAAATAAATTTTGCCCTCACTTACTCGCACTCACCGATATACGAAAGTGTCGTCAACTTTCGTGGTCTCGTTCGCGGTGACGTCGATTACGGGCGACGCGGATCACCGGACGCGTATCACCGGGTATCACCGTACCGTGATACTGGGCCAGCCCGACTGACTTCGTATACGCAAAGCCAGGGCTCGTCGTGCACCACCAGAAAACGGCGATTCGCCGCCGAGGGTAGCTGACGGCTGGAGGTGGTGGGCGGTCGGTTCCGCCACCGAGGGGAAATAGAGAGAGAAAGAGAGACCCTTGACTGGTGGATAGCGGAAGAGAAGATGGATATCGGCCACGAGGGAGAAAGAGAGATAGAAAACGGTGCGTGCGCCGCAACAGGTTACACTTTAGGGACACGAGCGATTTCGGAATGGGGGTGGGGAAGGGGAGAAAGTTCTACTTTCATCTCAAAGTGAAATTTATTATTTACGATGTATCAATGTAAATTACGTAATTAAGAGCGTTGAATATAAAATCAATTATTTGTCAGAATGCGGAGATGACGCGCGATATGCGAGTCATGTGCGTAATTTGAAAAAAGAGATTTGATTCTACGATTGTATTCCCTGAAGCATACGATAGATAAGATCTTATTGTTCCAATTGTATATAATTGCGCTATATACTTAAAATCCTTTCTATTTTATATCGTTTCTAAGAAATAGCGAGACACGCAACATGGTACTTTGTTCCCAAGGTTTTGCAAGGAGATTAACATTTAGCGTAAACGTTTAATGACGAATGAAGGAAAATTTAACATAGGGTTCTCAGAAGTTGTACTAATTTCGGATTCTCGTTTTAGGAATTTAGACTTCCTCGCTTTCAACGATTAAATGTTTCTGTTATTAAATATCTAATCAAGTTTCGCTGAAATTTAACTGAATTAGCGAAAGGCTATCATGGTTCAATTTTCTAAGGCGCTTTAATATTAATTATCACAACTCTATTCGTGTCTAGACATTAATTGGATCGCATTGAACTCGTAATTCCGTAACAGTTCGCGTCTAGACATTATTAATCAGGACAGAATTGCATTGAACTTATCCGGAGGAGGATTAAGATAAGCGACGCTTTTTGATTTAAGGAGATTTCCGAAACTTTTCACACACGTTATATAGATCGCACATCCGCTCTTGAACTGTAGAATCCTTCTGTCTGTATAGTATAGGAATTCTCCGTTATACGAGGGCAGTCTACATTATAAATCGATACAATAAAACTTTAAAGGTGTGCATGCTTTGCCCTCTCATTTTCTCTTTTGCTTTCTCTGTCTCTCTTCATCTATATATTTTTCAACCTCTCTGCGATCACGATGATGGGTATAAGTAAGCAAGCACGCAAACTACGTTATTGCGATTGTAGACGAGCTGTTTTTCTTGAATTATTTGTCTCGTGAAGGTAATGACATTTGAACGATGAATTTATATTACTGTTTTGTTGATTTAAATAACATCGCGTGAATGGAAGAATATTTCGACATTTATTACAAAGCGCTTCTGATGTCTTTTATAAAAATTCGTTTCTTAATAAAATATTGTTATATTATAACTGCATGATATACAATAATTTTTATTCAAATGCTTTTTTAAGAAAATGAGATTATTTAATAATGATAATATTTAAATTTAAGAATATTCTCTAAGAGAAAGAGAGAGAGAGAGAGTCTCGGAGGAGCTAAGCAATCTCGCATCTTCCGGATAACGTTGGACTATACGGTACATTAACCTAATTACTGTATGCTTTCAATGCACTTTGCACAAAATGGGAGTTCACAATTTTGCAAATTGACTTGAACGAAAAGTTAGAAAATCGAACGTTTTATGCATAAGAAAAATGAATCGACAGGATTTAGTACGACAATGTCTCACTGACCTTTTTTAGGAATTCAAGGAAATTAATCTAGTTTAATTTTTCCATAACTTTAAACTTAATATTCTTTAAATTTTCAAAATATATGGGAGATTACATATATTGTTATACGAAAAAAATACAAGAAATCTTTTAATTGTATATTAAATTTGCATTTACTAAGAATCAAGCAAATTTTCTTATATCATTATTCGTTATTATTTATGTAACTTATGTAATCAACTTGGCAAATATATTTAGCAGAGACAGGAAGCGCAGAAATATAAAAAAGATAAATTCGATCACTTTCAACGCTAACGTTTTTAATTATATATTGCTTATGTATCATTCGTCTGACGTCAGAATTACGGCAGAATCTCGAAGAATAAATTATAAATAGCAACATATTGGTATAACAAGAGAGTGAGATATCCAAGATCAAGATGTCAATATATATATATATATATATATATATATATATATATATATATATATATATATATATATATATATATATATATATATATATATATATATATATATATATATATATATATATATATATATATATATATATATATATATATATATATATATATATATATATATATATATATATATATATATATATATATATATATATATTGACATCTTGATCTTGGATATCTCACTCTCTTGTTATACCAATATGTTGCTATTTATAATTTATTCTTCGAGATTCTGCCGTAATTCTGACGTCAGACGAATGATACATAAGCAATATATAATTAAAAACGTTAGCGTTGAAAGTGATCGAATTTATCTTTTTTATATTTCTGCGCTTCCTGTCTCTGCTAAATATATTTGCCAAGTTGATTACATAAGTTACATAAATAATAACGAATAATGATATAAGAAAATTTGCTTGATATATAATATCCTCTAACAGCAAAATCCATTCGTCATCGTGACGTACTATCACATTGCAAGTGCGTATCTCTCGCAAAACGCGATATCTGTCGCGCTTATAGACGCTGTATCGATCGAAATTCTAGATTCAATGTTCCGGTTTCGAGCAAAAGGCTCTTCACGGTTATACATGTGCGCGGAAACATGATAAACGATAAAATAACCAACTCATTAATCCCATTTTTATTTCCCTGTTTATAACATCGTTCTTGTTTACGGTAAAAATGATATTTCGCTTCGTAAACTCCAGCGTAAATATATATAAACAATGTATAATTACATTTGTTTGCAATCACGTCCGAGCGTTTGTTCCTGCAGCTTGAACTTTGAACAATAGATCGTATAAAGAAAAAAAAGAATTTTTTTTTTTTTCAAAAAAATGTAAAAAGAGAAATATACGTCATATCAATCAAACTCGACTGTTGGATTGATCTGTTTACGACGTATCCATTTCCGTATATAAGAAGATTATCTCCTCACATGCGACATATACTCAACAAACACAAGTGTACAAGGAGTTTAAAATAAAACTTCATGTATTGGGAATATATTAAACACTTCCTGCAATAAATATACCAAAGTTCGTTGGATTAATAAGCGATGGAGGATATGTAATTGATTTTTCTATACATTACACTTTTATCAATGTCCGAGAATCGTTAAAGTTATTAAACGTTTAACATTTTTATTTTGAAAAAATGTGTGTAATGCTATATTTTTATAATTTAAAAACAAAACAGACGCATATACTTGCCTCGATATAATTTAATTAAAGTACAGAAATTATTTCATCATTATGGGACATTGATTACTATTTTGTACTTAATTTGTCAAAGAGAATTTATGAGTATTAACAAAATAATCTATGCTATTGTTATCCAATAAACAGAAATATTAATTATTAGCGTGAATATTAGATCTTTTATCGATATACTTTAACGACGTACGATCTTTCGACAATTATATCGGAGATATCGACCGTCACAGTGTTCCTTGGATACGTGAAATAATTATTTTGCCGACATAAGGCAGTGAATAAAATTTATCTTGTCGCGATCATGGATAGCATAGCAAAATTCTGCACAGAATCAAGCATAGTAGAATTTTGTAATATCTTACCGGCTTTCGGCTAACAGAAATGCTTTACCGACTTGTTCATATTCTACCGGCGACGTTCATAAATACCGACGACGAGTTACTGGCAAACATGAGAGCAACATTTCTTGCAAGACAGTATTTATGTTTTAAAAAATACATTTTTTAACTGATCAAAGAATCTTTTAAAGTTACAAAGTAATATATACATTAATTTATTAAAAATCTGCAGACTAAAGATATGTAATTAAGGAAAACGAAGAAAAGGGTAGGGAATCAAAGACTAATAATATCAAGAAGTTATTGATCTTTAAGAAGGAAAAATGTTGCGTAATTGAATGCAAATAATTAATCCATTGGTACTCAAAGCGAGGTTTTTATTAGAAGAATTTCGCGTAATTTTCTATTATCTTTTTTTTCTATTCTTAAAAGTTTGTTTACAGTCGCTCTGCTCGTAATAAAATACGACAAACGCGTCTTGCGAAATTTAGATGAGTTTTCCACTAAAAGGATTTTAAATAGATGAAAGGAGAGAGAGACTATTATGGATGACCAGCCATGTGACTAATTAATGTCGAATCGATTACTAGATACTAACCACGGTCTGAACAGCGTAGTAACTCTTTTGCGGCTTCCGCCAGCAGTCGAGCACGTGCGATGCCGTTGCTGCGTGAGAGTGATGGTGATGATAAGGCTGATGCTCGTCGTTGCTATTTCTGATGCCTGGCGGATCCGGCCAGCGATCCAGATTGCTCCAATTCCATTTTCCTTTCCGCTTCATGGTGTAATAACGATAAACTACAATTGTCATTGCCACCACTAGGGCTAATCCTGTGCCCGCGGCCGCACCGAATATCGCGGACGAAACCATTATTCCTTTGGCGTCTCGTATCCTCACTTCAACACTCGTTGCTTGATCTGTAAAAGAAATCATTGAACGTTTTGCGTTATGTCATTCGGAAACTTGAATCAGGAGTTAACGCGCGTATAAATGATGCGGCGCAGATGTTTAAAGGATGACTCCTTATCCTTTAAAATCTTTTAGGACTGTATTGATAATACGTTCTTATATTTAAGATTATCTCAAGTACAGTCTTAAGACGTTACATGGTCATTTCATTGGATGAATGGAATCTTAAGACCATCCAAGATCACACTTAAAATAATCTTAAATATAAAAACAGATTTAGAATAAATATAGGTCTTAGAAGCCTTTTTAGATTTTTCTTGAATTCCTGTGTTGTTTCTGGGAAACGAACGTATGTGAATGCAATATGGAATTTTGATTTTGTATTGTAATATGTATCGTAAAAAAAAAGTATAATCTGATATACAAAACCTGTTATATTCTGAAATATTATATAAAATTAACTAATTTATTTTCAATATTATACCAATATCATCACAATTGAGAGTACATTAAAAAACCGACGTAGATGAAGACAGGTAATATTTATTGGAGTAAATCGTGCGGCGAACACAGACTAAATTGAACTCGCGGTTTTTGAGAAATTATCGATAATCGTGAGCTGCGAGTGAAATCGATGTCAATAATCAGCGAGTTCGTTGTTGGTTTAATTCTAAATCGAAAGGGCGGAAACGGGAAAGATCGTAGCAAGTGAATCGGACTCAACACAAGGGTCACGATCGCAGAAATTTATATTCTCGGATACGAGACTATCTTAACCGAGACGACCAGATACGATTGCAATGTTATGTTCTTTGTCATCATTAAAGATTTCGCGCGATTCATTCAATTAATGCGCGTGAATAATTAATCTTTCTGTGCACTTCAACCCCGTCTATCCACTCGCTTGTAATTCCCGGTTCCTTTATGTTTACCGAAGTTTCATGCTTCAGTAATTCCGTAGTAATAAATTGCGTGAACCAGTTTTACCTACTTTTACAAAAAATACAAAAATAGTTTCTTTAACGTTCTTTAATATGACATGATATTAATTTAATAAAGCATTCAACAAGAGATTAAAAGTTAAATTTATATGTATGCGCGCGATGTTGTTTAATATTTATTTAAATTATATCGTATAGATTTCACGCGTATAATTTTTTCCATAAAATTTTTATTAAATTATTACTTTAACAAAGATATATATCAAGCCATGATGTCGATAAAATATTCGTCAGATGCAAGAATTTCAAAGTTATGCTATTATCGCGACGTAAGATATATCAAATAAAAATTACATAAGTTTAATATTTCTTCCGATGTTGTTTCCGAAGAAACTTGCGAGGTTGAACTGTCTCAAGTCAATTGTCATTGTACTATATTTTGAATATAGTATGATTATAATATACATTATTCCATTTAAATTTAATATAACTTATTCCATTTAATATTAAGTTTGCGCGATGGATATTCCTAATTTTTGAGTTGCCTTTGAAAATATAATAGTTTCCCATAGGACAGATGTTCCTGAGGGGAATTTTCCGTGACAGAATATTTGTGACGAGCAAACGTGCAAACGATTGATATTTAAGTTTGCTTCAAGGTATTGCAAGTGTATTTATTACTAGATTGTGTTACACGGGGGGGACATAAACATTAGTGTGTACATAATATCTGTACAAGCCGTCTCACGGAGTCTCATTGTTGCGATGTGTACCTTATGGATGTAATTACGGATTCAATTATGTATTTTACCTGGAGATTGGCATATCACGCAAAGTTATTAGCAGAGTTTGTAATCGTAGAAGCGTGAGAACGTAATTGGATGAGCTATACCGATCGAATGCACGTTGCTCGCAAAATCCACTTAATAACGCGATCGAAGATTGTCTCAGAATTTGCAATGGATCATTTCGCTTCATAATAATACAGAATAAATAGAAAATATACGCGCAATCTATATATAATATATATGAGTATTTTATAAAATTTTTTTGTTATAAATTTTATATTATATTGCGAAACTTGCAGAGTAACGTATGATTGCTGTTCTTGGAATTTCTTTGAACAAATTACGCTGCTTTGTATATATTATGTACGAGAGCGACATAGGTATATTGAGAGAAAGATGGAGGGAAGGAACAATTTTCTCTCGTAGTATAATTTGCTTAACAATGTAATTTAACACACAGACTTTTAGCAAGTTACAAATTTCTCAACAGAGAAAATGCAGTTCTAGATCTATTATGAATACGTAAGTTTGCGAGTTAGTAAAAAAAATTTTTCGTCGTTAAATAATTCGAGAGAGAAACCGATTCCATGAATAAAATATCAGTAACTTTAAATAATAATTCTTTCATCGAAATATTTTCTCGATATTCTCACTGCGGCATATCTCTTCTCGGGTTTACACAGATTTTGTACAGCCTTGGCAACGGGCGTGTAGGCGTGACTAGCACATCGTGGACTGCTTGAATAATAATGAGCTTCTGAGCTTCTGAGTAAACAACTATATAGCGAGTACCGGTTGCCTGGTGCCGGCAAGCGCAAATTGCGATTGTCTCGGATTATTCGGTGACAAGAGTGAAAATAGAATGCAGCGTGGCCGACTCTGGAAATTTAAATTCTAAAACAGTTTCTTTTTGCAATCTAAATTACTCTCGTGAGAGAACTATACGGCTGCCAACCAAAAATTGGTTTACGCGAGAAAGCAATTAACAAGGGGAACGTAAAGATACAAACCTTTTTTACATGCAAATAAAATGAGGAGTTCTCCCATCAATTGAGATTTCAAAGTTGTTTGGCTAAACACGTTACAAATATCTGAATTTTAATTATAGAAAAATGTAATTATCATAATCATGAAAATATAAAAACAAAAATTATAAAGAATTATTAAATACACAAACGACACAATAAAACATTCTTATGAAACGGTTGAGAATGGAGTGAGCAAAAAGCTTGAGATTAAAAAAAGCTGTAATGAAGTCTTGGTGCTAATTAATTATTAATGCCGAAAGACAAATTGCTATGGAATTACGAAAGCGATTAATATGTCATATTAATATTTTATATTAATCGCTTAACATTAGAGGTAACAACGGTATAATATGTCAAAGTATTGGACGGCTATTAATCTAGTTATCGATTATCGATCGTCGTCATCTACTACGTCGAAAGAGAAAAGAAAATATCATAATACATAGGAATATCAAAATGCACGATATCATAATGTAAAGAATATATAAATGCGCTCAATTACATCCAATTGATTCAAAAAAGAAATTAGTTAATATAAAATCTTACATTTCTTTTTTTACACATCGGCGATATTTAAATTTCGTTTAAATTTTACGATTTTTATATTTATTTTACGCTTTTGAATATTTCATATTCTGTTAAAAGGAAAATTTTTCCAATTATATTACAACGTGAAAATTTTTACGAATTTTAACAGGTAGAGTGAAAAGTCAAGTTATTTATTATAATTACGGGAAAATTTGCAGACGGTAATTAATCCTATTAATATAATTATTCGTCGTCGGATCCTATTCCAGCCTTTTGGATTAAATCATGTTATTAGGGTTCTCAAGCAGATTAACATGATGATTATACTTAATAACTGAGAGACCCAGAGAGATGGAGCTTCGTTAAAGGTCGCAAAGAATCAATTATTTTAACTCAGCGTTCAGATCAATTTGTAAATATATTACGTTTAAAGAGGAATTGGGCAGATTAACTATGTCAAAAGTAAATAAATCTAATATTACATTCCGAAATTCATAAATTCGATTTTGCTAAAGTACTATTAGTCTTTTCAAATATAAAGTTAATAATTAATTCGTGAATTAAAGTAAAAATTTGTCTTGTAGACCCAACATTTTCATTTTCATGAATTATTATGTCGTATAGTTAAAATCGTGGTACAGTCATTATAAAAACGTTAATTCAAGATAATATTTACGATTATAAGATAATATTTACGATTTTGAGATTAAATTATATTTTATAGGATCAATTTTTACTTGCATTCATAAATTAATTATTAATTTTATATTTTAAAAGGCTAAAAGTACTTTGTGTGCGCAATGTCAAATTCGTGAATCTCGAGATTTATTTATTTTTAACGTATCTGATCCATCCTCAGTTCTTCCTTAAATATTTCTTTTACCGAAAATATGCAAGTTGTAATATATGTATATTATTCTTCTTAGAAAGAAATTTAATAAAAAATTATTAGCGGGACAGAAAATAACAAGGGTACGTGTCTTGAAGTCATAATCTCATAAATAGGATTTTATCGCACGATGTGAGACGCACGTATTGTATGCGCATGTTTCATGTTATACAATGCCATCATGCCGCAATGCTGTATATAATGCGTGTATTCGGTGTATGACAATGCATCTCCGGATATTCCCAGGCTAAAAACTCCAACAATGAGATGAAGGAACAATAACAAAGAAAAATAGTTCGAGTATATTCGACTGTATTGTCGGATGCATGTTTAATCTGCAAATAATCATTAACCATAACGTCAGCTATATTTGCAAAAAATATTGTACAAGAATTTATATATATATATATATATATAATGTACAATGAATTTACATTTCTTTATCTTACATTTCTTGGAAAATTATAAATTTACATTGGCATACACGGTTAGTTTTCTCTCTACCTTTCTTCTTGCAAATGTTCATTTTTTATTCTGTTTAATCCCGGCAATGTCACCGTCAATGGAGATAAGAAGAAAATTAATTCTTTTCAATTTATTCTTGACTTAGTGTTTTGCATCGGATAATGCAATTCGTTTATCTATCTCTTTGAATCTCGTGTTCTCACAGACTTATAAAAAAATTCTCTGCATAAAATATTACAAGTTTTTTAAAATTTAGTTTATAATTTTTGTCTCTTTAAACATAAAAAATGTTATTTTTTATACACGATTGAAACTTTTCGATTTTTCAGATCTTTTTGCATTCGTACAATTAATTTTATAAATTGTCCAATTTGCGATTTTGTGACAAACCACATATTATTTACAAATTATACAGAAATTGAAAATATAATACGATGTCTTGGGAAAAAGATGATCTTTTTATTCTTCTGTCTAGTGAAAAGGATAAACGAGTGTAGCTGACAGTCACTTCGCAATATATCATTGTAACAAATTCTGATGTTTTCTGTTTATGACTCTCTTGCAAAATCTGGCAAATAGAATACTTTTAATAGGAATACTTTTAATAGGAATACTTTTCATATAAATTTTTTTATGCGAAATACAGGGTTATAATCTTTTTACGATGATAATATTGTCATGATGCTAATTTATCATTTCATCGTTGTTAATAATGAATTGTTCAACAGAAATATAATTTTTAGGGGAGAATTAAATGTAAATTTTATAAAAATGCATTATGATATCATTGAGTGCATTTTGATTAATGCACTAAATTTCTCGCAAAAAAAATTTTATATTTGATTATAAAGTATAAAAAATAAAATAATATTATTGCGATTTTTTAAAGAATATTGATTATTTCTAATAATATTAAAATAATTATATGTTTAACCCCACTATTTTATGAAAGTATTTCAGAAATATAAATTAATACATATATTTTCTATAAAATGTAATATTAATATTATATAAATGCATTTGAACAAGTCAGACATATGGACCAGATCACAGTTCCAAAAAAACAATTTTTCTTATAGTTGTAAATATGATCCTCTTGATTTCACATCTCTAGTAAATGATCGTTTACACTGAATATTTGATAAACGGATAACGTTATCTATATATAGTCGCAAAAATTTTCACGATAGGATCGTGTTATCGAAATTTTATATCTTCTAGTTGTCTGACCTTTGAATAAATTGACAACGATCGATTACACCGATTTAACTACATTATCAGCTTGTATGAGTATTGTCTTGTTTAAAAAAATGAGAAATTATGATATTTATATATTTCTTTCTTTATAAAATGATAAAGTGATTAAATTTATAAAATATATATAAGTATAATTAAAAAAAACTCTACTACTAATCATATCAAATTAAATAAAAAATATATTTTTTGTAATCTACTATGTAAAGTTATTTAGTATTTTTATTACATTATATATAGTTGTAAAAAAGATTACATTTTGTTATTAAGTAGGAGAAAATAAAATTTAACTACAAATTAAAGAGAAAATGTTATAAAATTAAAAATGTTTTATTAAAATAATATATATATATATAAATACGGAAATTTAATAACATTATCATAATAATATTTCCTTACTTTTGTATGAATGTGAAAGCCAGTAGCAAGAGATAATTCGTAGGCAAATTCGTCGAAGACGATAAGTGGAAGATCCTGTCGTAGTCAGACGGACTTTCAGTAGAGGCGGCCAATAAAGTCCGCCCGTTCAGTAGATATACCGGCAATACGGTCCGCCCAACTGGTAACGCAATCGGATTGTAACGTAATCCGATTATTTATCTTTTGCAAGATTCAACACTATTTACGAAATGTCGATACCGAGTATTCACTGTCTCTGATATAACGTTGGTTCGTGCTGAACGCGATCGAAGCGATTGTTCGTTCGTTAACTGTGGTGAACGCATTAAGAGTCACATATAAGAAACGTAACCGTCAAAATCAATCAAATTTTTCGATATTATATTCGTTTTTGTAATCGCTAATAAACTCACGTGTGATGTTGTTGCTGGTTTCACGGCGCGTCAACGACTGAATTTCTCTCTAGCAGGGTATCAGATACGCTCTTGGGGAGATAAAGGGTGGGAGAGGGAAAAAGAGGGAGATAGAGCGTGAGATATATATGTCGGAGTGCAAGGGAAGAAAAAGACAGCATAGGAAGGAGAGAGGGAACAAGTGGAAAGGGGTAAAGTAGACAAAAAAGTAGAGACCGTACAAAGACAAGGAGTTGAGGTACTGATGGCCGAGGTTGACACAGAAGGACCGGATAAAGTCAAAAGAAAGCAGAGAGAGTATATATAATGTTGATCGCGAACGAGAGATATATGAAACAAAAAACGAGAAGTGTGGGGAGCAAGATAAGAAGCACATAAGGTACACGAAAGAATGTAGAAAATTGTCAGATGACAAGGCCGCCCCCATATTTCGTTGGTATTCAACTTTTATTACAGAAACCAGCTTATCGATTGATTAGATTCCTTATCAGAGACGATCGAGAACCATTTTGTCACCCCTTTTATCGATGTACATGTTTTCCGGTCAAACTTGCAATAAAACATATTGATATCTTACGGCTTATATTTTGACTAAGAACAATATTATATACTCTCTCTCTTTTTTTCTTTTCTTTTTCTTCTTTATATTAATTTAATATTGAAATGTTAAATTAAATATACATAGTACTGTGAAATATGGTATTTAAAAAAATTTGATTTTTGTGTAAAATATTGATTTAAATACATGATTGAAGAAAAGTTAACAGTTTCAAGCAATGTAAGACAAATCGAAAAATTGGTAGAAATATGTAGAATGAGAAGAATTATATTTTAAAATATACGTGCTCTGAAAAGGAAGACACTATACTTTTTTCATTTTGTTAAATACTTTTTATTCAAGCAAGGCGAAATAATGAAACAAAATGTATAATATTTTAGTAATGTTATCTTGTGCTTTTTATTGTCACATGAAAATTTTCCACCACTGGCACGTTATCTCATGTATTTAAATTAGTTAAATGATCAAAGATATATAACACCAAGCTTTAAGCTTTAATATAAACTCGAAAATATAACGCATACGAAATAAAAATATATAGATAGGAATATCAAAGTCTCTGCATGAATATCTAAAGACTCACTTACATTTGCATGCAATTGCGGTGTATTTAACTTCTTCAAAAGTATAACTGCTTAAAAATGTGACACAGAAGACATAAAATCTATTATATACATTAGTTAAAGAAATAACTTTAATTTCCTCCTTGTAATTGTGGAAGACCGTGGCACAAAAATATTTTTAATTTAAGCTATTTAAAAAGAGAAAGAGTTTTTATATGCGATAATAAAGCATGGAAAAGATAATAAAGTTATGAAATTGATGTAAAAGATTGATTTTTTTATAATAAATTCCATTTTAAATAGAATTAATAACGTTCGATGCTTTTAATAAGAAAATCTTGGAAGACGCCTTCTAAATGGAAAGATATATTGTAGCCAATGATATTTTCTATCTTGATTAACCATATTTTCTTCTTCCTAGATAGGTCTCTTTGCAGTGAACATCACCGATATATTTATGGCAATATAAACTTAATATAAAAATAAGATATAAGAGATATTTTTATTCGCAATAAAAATAATGTATCTGTATTTTCTTCTCTTATTTCTTATTTTGATAACTTTATTTGCACTTATTGTCTCACAAATATATCGACGAAATAATGGCTGTAATCGTGTTTAAATTGCAAGTCGAAATTTTTTGGAAAAAATATTCATTACTTTATATTCATAAAATATGATAATTATATTTTATGAATATAAAGTAATGAATATTTTAAATAACATTATACACAAAAAATAGAGTATGCAAAAATTTGTTATTAATGACTGTGTTTTATATCGTATTATTACTCGTTGAGTAAATTTCATTGAATATTTTTTGGTTTTTAAGGATGATATTTATATAAATGAACAATATATATCAATTGCATCATCGCTGCGTATGTGTTTCACATCATTGTTCCATTAAATTACCGCGTTTTCTATTTTCTCAGATGTCGATAAAAACGTCAGTTTCTATTTTACGAATGGCAAGTAACACAGAATACATTTATCTTTTGTTGAATTAGTTCCCTCGACAGCTGGTGTTTTTCTCACGTGCTTCCTACATTATTTTAATATTATAAAACAGAAAGATTTATATCCTTGAATGAAAGTATCTGTAGTATAAATTTTCAATTAGCTATCCGTTCTCGTAAATTTTAAGAGTGTAGAAAGAAGATAATCCTTTTTTTACATCTGTTTATCAATATACACAGAAATCAATTGAGTCCATAATTCATTGAAATTATATATTGTTAATTAAATAATTTATTGGAAAAGATCACTGCGTTTAATTTTTGAAATTGAAAAGTTTGGAAAAGCTAGATAAGATATAAATTTTGACAGATAGTAAAATGCAATAATATAATTGTAGAAATAGAGAGAGAAAGAGAAAGAGAGAGAGCAATTTCTTCTTATATCTATATCATTTTTATTGCTAACTTAAATAATTATTGGGTAATTTAAATCTATGAGAATAATTAAATTATCTTTTGATATATAAGATTATCGATCTATGTGAAGAATATGATGAGAGGACGTGAAAGATAGTGCGACGATTGAATTGAGTTTGGTTAGACGAAGACAGAGGTACAGCTTGAAATGCCTATCTCGAAGGAGTTACAGGTGGTTGCTCCACGAAGAAAGACACGAGAAAAAGGAATCACGAACCCTCCCATTGCCATGGGTTGAAGGAGAAAATAATGTGGCGCAGGGAAATCCACAGTAAGAATGGATACGGTTCGATAGCAGAACGGATAACATACAAATTATAAATTGAATGCAAATTGAATAGCATATGAAAATGAAATTTAAATTGAATATATAATATATATAGTAAGATAAATAAAATTTGTGGAAATATATTGCAATTGTCTTGTACCGATAATTAAATTTTACATTCAAAAAAGATACCTAAAAAAAAACAGTTAAATTAGTTTAAAAAAATATATCGAAAGAATTGGCTATTAAGTTATAATTTTATTAAATATATCAACAATATTTAGAGAATTTAAATTAATTTTAAAAAGTCGCAGAGAATATTCGACACATTGTAATTTTGATAAATAGAAATATTATTTTGTGTCGCGGCACATTTTGATATCTAACGTTTATTGTACGGTTTGTGAGTATCTCCGACAATAGTTGTATAAACATAATGTAAATGGCGAGAACTGAGAGAAAGTACCTCCCGAACATGGGAAGAGAAGACGCTATCGGCACAAGAAAATGCTATTGACAGGAGTGTCGCGTGAAAATGTCACGCATTTAAAATACCAACTCTAAGTTCTCATTCTCGCAACGATCGGCATTACTTTTAGATATGCCGCGCCGGGCGCGAAAACGCGGAAAGATCTCTCGGGCGAGTTTAAGGATGCTCGCGTGCGATTAAACCAGAGAGCTTCCCTGGAGAATCTTGGCGCTCCGCGCCATCCGATATATCGCCGGCACGGCGCGGCGCAGTTTCCTCTTTCCCCACGTAACCGAAAAGGGGAAGGAAGGGGTAGTTTCTCGCTCGTGGCGCCGCTCTTCAGCATTTACCAGCAAGGGTGGCAGGCAAGCCCCAAGTTCCAGGCCTCGGTTAGTCGTGCGAGGTGCGAGGTTCGCGCAAGCTCGCGTGCTCGTCGTCGCCCCGCTCGTACTCGTGCTCGTTGCCGCCGCCACCCTCGAGAAAGACAGACGGACAAACCTTCTCTCAACCCGCGCGACAGAAGAGGTCGATCCGGTTTATCTCGTCGAGACAAACGTCGTTCGCTCGTCCGAGTTTGAAAAGAGGAGATTAAGCCAAGGACGGGAGACGACCATGCCGGAGGATGAGCAGGACACGCAGTCGGAATCCTGGTACGCGAGATAGTGGAGGACAATCATCTGACGAATGATAGCGGCGAGCAGTCATCTCGGTGCGATTAGCAGCTTAATTGATCAGGTGCGGCATTCTGCTGATTTCCGCTGACTGCACCGCGCACCCCGTCTGCCCACTTTTCGCCCCTCGCGAACTCTACCTCACATCCCCTACCTTCTCCCCTTCTCTCTTCCTCTACCACTTGCTGCCTGCTATTCCTGCTACACGCTCGTAACACTTGTACCGCCGTGCGTCGGCTGATTAATGATAAAGATGGCTAATTAAGAAGCCCGGCACGTAGCTGAGGGCGAAACGACGTCGATGCGTCGTTTATCGTCATATCGGTGTCACACCATCCAGTCCATCATCGATCATCGCGTATTTTGTATATTTGGCTTTTAACGTTTGCCGGAACAATCGAGCTGTCGAGAATGATATTATAAATAGATGTCCTAGAAGTGAATCTCAGTGGGCGCACCCTCCTGAGGTTTTGAGACGGAAAATTGCGGGACTAATATTGGTTCTCGTTATATTTATTCGTCGAGATCTCTCTCGAGAAAATAAGAATCTTCGATAATTCATTTTTCGCGGATTATAGACCAATATTTGGCGGGCTATAATTAAATATGATTTAAATATGATCCGTGCGCGCGCGCGCGCGCGCGCGAGGATTGTTACTTCCTACACGATTTATCACTTTTATAATCAATTCGTTTCGCGCGTGATACTTCTTCCTCCCTCGCTGTCTCTCTTCCCATCCTGCCTTTTCTCGCGTATAGTTTTATTTCCATCTCGACACCGTTCAAAATCCCCCTCATCGCGATCAATGAACTTGGAAGCCGAGCCGAAAGATAAGCACACACGTCTCGCGAAATAGCCGAGTTTATGGTTCGTCCAATGTGGATTGGATCGATATTTATGGAAAAAAGCGTGCACGAAGATCCTCGTCCGCGGTAACCAGAGCGTGTGTATATCGACGCGACTATAATCAATTTCTCTCTCTCTTTTTTTTTTTCGTCAGTTTCTTTTTTTAGATCTTCGATACGTAACCTTTTGCATCCCTCTTTTGTGATATCTCATCCGCGTGCTTTTCGCGAATCGTACCAATATTTCGTGATTAAATATAACCCCGCGGATTCTACCGTTTCCCTGTTATATAATGCGAGATGAGACTTTCGGTTTTTTTATATTCCCTCAATTACTTGGTGCGCGGCCATTCTCATAATTTCCGAGTAATTATACCGTGCGCCTTTTCACGTTGAATGACTGCTGTGCGATCCCTCATGGAATTCCAGCCATATTTCAAACTTTAACCGCTGAATACGTAATGTAGTTTATTCGAACTGAACAGTTTTAAAATGCGTGTTGCATTTACATATAAATTGATCTCTTCCGAATCATTAATTCTTTAGCCTATAAGTTACATCTCTATGACTCCTGCACTCTCGTAGATATTAGTTAAAGTTAATTGAGGTTTCAACTGATATATTTATTCCCCTTCTAATTGGGGCCTGTTAAACCGCGGTTAATTCATGTTTATGGAAATGACTCTGCGAGAGAGTTAGAAGGCAAATTAAATGGATATATTACTCTCTTTCTCTCTCTCTTTTTCAGCAATATTCTACAAAAAAAAGCAATATACGTTCGTAGAAAGTAACATTCTCTCTTTTATAATATGTTAAGGTTACAAACAGAGAAAATTAATGGAAAACATGGAATGAGAAATAAATCATTTATTTAAGCTCGCGATTTTTCAGAGCTTACTGTCTGATTAAAATGTTTATCTCTCCTTAGAAAGAATAATGCAAGATAAATACTTATATATTTTAGTTAGATCAACAGACAGTATTACGGCATAATTAAATATATTTTTTTATATAATGTAATCATATAATTAATATAGTAATCTTATTAACGCAATCTGTACAAATATAATATATTAATATATAAAAATTAAAATATATCTCTGTAATTACACATAAATTAGAATTTACATTTAAACTGAATACTCAACGTTACGTTATTTGATTCGTCACCTATCACATTTCGCACAGACACGAGTATATTTCAAGAACATAGAGAATGTAAAGTTTCATCGCAAAATATCTAATTTCAATGCGGAACAATTATATCAAGGGCGTGTTTTCGACATGTCTGTTAGATCTCAAATACGAATTGAATTTATTGCACACAAAGCCGATTTTAGTATTTCAAAACCACGTTTTTTTTTTTCTATTTATTTCACACGCCCATCTCGTACACGCGTGTCCAACGGATCGACGAGAGTATTCGAGGTGGAGGGTCATTCGAGAACGCTTTACAATCTATACCCCCGTCATCATGAGTGCTTTAACTCTGCTGTCGAGGCATGACCTAAATGATTTTAAAACTAAGAGAGAAAAATATAATTGACGTCAAAATTCCCTGATCTGAAGTACGCGTATAATACGACGCGTATATGTTCCCTCAGATTCTCGGAAAAAAAAATTAAATTAAAAAATAATAAGAGGAATTAAATTTCTCTCTTTTTCTCTCTGTAAAATAAATTTTCTGATTTTTGAAAGTTCAAAAATATATCTGAAGATATGAAATAAGTAAAAAGATTCTTAGAAAAAAAAAAAAACAAGTTTAAACAATTTTTAAACGATTCGTTGGCTTTGTGAAAGAAAATCAGGAATTTTTAATTTCAAAAACTCAATACCCATCGCATTTTTCTTAATCTTTTTATTTTTACTCTTTTATTCTTGAACATTTTTTAGTGGATTTAGCTTTTTATGAATTTTTCTATCTATTCGTAGATTGCAATTTATAGATTGACCTATACAATAAATTTTCCGTAATATCCAATTAATACTTTTCTTATTTTAATTCATAATGGAAAATTAGTCTCAACAATTTGTAAACTCTTTATTTACATTTTATTATTTTTACTTACTTACACTACGTAGTTATACTCATTTACATTCTTCTATTTTGCATATAAAACTGGTAATAAAAAAGAAATATACAATGACATAGCTATATATTATGTCTAATGAGCTCAATAATCATTCTAACGCGAAGGCCAAGATCTTTTAAATAGCCGATAACGGTGAGTTTATTTCGAGTTTATCCATTAAACATATAAAACGTCCTTTTCCTGGATTTCTCGCATGAGTTTTCTCCATATCGAAAATATGATGAAGCGCCCAAGATAGAACTTAATAAATATTTAAGACCAATCGCTGCTTTTGAATTACTCTTTCCGTAAAAAACTCAACATCGGGCGGGCAAAATCGAGAACGTTCCGTTCAAAAGAGTCTCTCTTATAATAACAATCGTAATTTATCGCTCATAATCGCGCAACGAAATTTAATGAACGCGGAATTTCATTTTGATACATTGACGTATGCGAAATTTCGTAACGCCTTTTTTCGTATCTCTTTAATGTTATTTCGCTAGACGCAAATTTATGCTGCCCGTGTCGCGCTAATTAATAAATGTAATCATTTGATGCGCCGACCAGAGAGAACGAAAGAGCTAGAGCGAATAATGGAAACGATATTTAGCAACGAGTAAGGGATATAAAGTGCAGCACAAAGAGGCAAAGAATGGAAAATATAAAATATGAAGCTAAATTTAAAAAAAAAGCTAAACGAATATTTTTTTTATATCATGATATTTTAAATTCCAACAAACAATATTTTAGATTTGCTCTTTTACAAAGTTTTTTCTGTAAAATGTTATAAACGCGAAGTTGTGCTGGATTTTGTTTGTTAAGCGTGGAAATGTATGACAGTCCCAATCCAATAATATTTCTTCATTTTATTTTATATATGCACATTCTCTCATCAAAAAGTTATATTATTAAAATTTCATTGGCTACAAATAGCTGCATAAAATTTTTATAGAAGATTTACATTATATATATAATATTATTCATAAGAATCGTCGAGATCTCGCAACGCTGTTTAGCCGATGTAATATAAACTGCTATATAAAGCCAATCGTACTCTTTTACAACCAAACAGCTTTACGGCTCAGAGATCATTGAATAGGTGGAGTAAGTCTCGTGCATTTCCGTCAGATTGCAGCATGTATGTACGTATAAGCATCAGAATTATGACGTACAAGCCTCTCCTCCTTTACGAACGATCCCGTTTAAGGAAAAGTACGTTTAGGTCATGCAACTGCAGCTACTGCTGAAAGGAATCCAATTTGATGCGTGAATGCAACGACGCCAGCCGATATAAAAAGTAAAAATAATTAGCGAGTAAAAAAGGAACTATATTAGAGAATATATTTTTTATATGTATATATTTATAAAAATACGGTACTGCTTATGATATATTTATTTGAAAAAAAACATGAGAAATTTTTGCGAGCCTTCATTGCAGCAAAAAAAAGAAAAAATTGAAACATCTGCATTCAGAAAATTGAGATTGGACACGGAATATAAATAAGACGACACGCGTGAAAATTGCGCGCATTTGGCGAGAGAAGTGTAAAACATGGATCACGGTCGCTTCTCCTCCTTTCGCTGCACACGTAATCCGGTTGCATTTGTGCATGCCCATCGATTCGAAAGTAGTATCGGTCGGAAACGGTACGGCAGGGCGGTATCAAACGCGGGCGCGATACGACATCCCCGATATCGTTGTTGATGCGACGACGAAATCGAGTATCGAGGATGCTTTAAAGCATGTCGGGCGAACACACGGTCCGTCTAAATCTCTAAATCGTCAGCGATACTCGCAGATCTGGAAACGCCCGCGTGACAGTCGCGGATTATTAAACTCATGCCGTCCGTTCGCGTTAAACTTGAATGTTAAACGTGTGTTTGTGTGAGGGAATTACGCGGGCGCGAAATGCGAGACGAAATTCTATTTCTATTTTGGCGCGATATAAAAAAAAGTTATGGAAAATAATATATACGCACGATTGCTCTTCTTTCCCCCCCCCCCTCTCTCTCTCTCTCTTTATCTTTTTTTTTTCTCTCGTCAAGAAGAGCAGGTGTTGGCGCGCACGGGACAGAAGCGCAAACTACGTAATCGGTCTCGTCCGCGATAGCGGAAACTTTTCTACTTAAACTCCATATTGTTATCTTTTCGGGCAATATTTCCTTTTTTTCCAATACCTCTCTCGGAATTGTTCTACGTTCGTTATCATCGATCGATTCATTTGTGTTATCGGTATAATTATCTTTGGGTAAAAGTCTTCCGAAAATATTCTCGAACTGCAATTAGTGTGTGTTAGCATTCACAAATTTTTTAACTTTCCGTTCTTTTCGCGTCTTCCTCGATCCTTTTGAAATGCGTTATTCATCCACGTATTTCTTCCACTTTTTCTAGTATCAAAACATATTGTTCAAGAATTTCTTGATATTCTTTGATCGCGAATAATTTATCACTATAAATAATAAGTTATCACTCATTTTGCTAGACTTTTATTCATTCTTCGTATTATGAAGAGGGCTGTAATCACCTAATCCATGGTTAATTAAATCTGACGGTCGATTCCGACGTACTTAATACTTTGACCCCAGTTTTAATCCTTTAAAGTAAATTGAGGAAAGTTAGATATATGTCATACGCATACAGAAATTCCATATTTTTCTTAATAAATTCAAAATTATGCATATCTCTTAACAAAATAAGGGAAGGGAAGGGAAGATACGGAAATATTTTCTTAAACATTATCCTGCAAAATAATTTTTATTTACAATTATTTTACGCATTAATAACTGCGTTAAGCTCAATTGATCTATTCTTTTATGTTCTCTTAATAAATCCGAATAATTATAAAGTAAAAATTAATAAATTAATCGTGAAACTAAGCATCGATAAAATATAAAACTTGATGAGACAAAATTGAAAAGCATGATGTGGTTATAAGATATTATATAAAACGGAAAAGAATGTCGAAAGATTTAATTTCTCGCGTCGAGATGTAAATCGATTGATATCCAAATTTCACAGAATAAAGCTTTCCTATCTCGATAGTTAATCCGATATCTGAATCGTTGGCTACAAAAAAGGTTTGATAAACTTCAACCAGCGATTCATATTAATCGTCATAAGAGATCGCGAGTCTCTGAATTTCGCACACGTCAATTTTCGCCCACGCGAGAAATGATAGCTGTTGCATTATATATACGTGCAATACAGTTACTGCAGTGATTGCAGTGGCAAGAATGACTAGGACATTATCTCGCCACTGCAGCCAATCCTCTCGACATGCATCGTCTCTCTACGCGAATTCACTTAACGCGGTATGTGGTTTCGCCCGTAAATTACATGTGGCTTGCAGTTGTCATTCAGTTGTTATCGCCCATTACTCTGTCACGCGAGTCTGTCTTCAAATTATCGGCTTTACCTCAGTCAGGCAATCAAAGCATGCTTCATTTTATTCTTTAACTCGATGCAAAATAATCTAACAAATGTTACGCGTCGATATATTAAATAAAGTATACATATACATATAAAAATTATAGGAATCTTAAATTCACTACAAAGTAGAAAGAAAATTATAAAAATGAGATATTTATTTCTTTAACTTTATCGAGCTTTAAAATAGACGCAATCCAAAAAATCAATTGTCTACATGTATAAAATTTTATATGAATTTCAATGATATGAAAAAAAAAAAGAAACTAAATTGTTAAAACTTTTACATATCTTTTTATGAAAAGGCTCGCACAGAGAGAGAAATCATATTTCGATGGCCTAAATGTCTGCCCTTTGCTATATATCGGTTTTTCTAATATCTGGTCCAATGAACAATGGGCAATTTTTTTTTTCTATTTTTACTAAATAAAAGAAGCGCTGTAAATTTTCATTTCCTGCCGGCGACGTGACGCAACAACAAACTCTTCTAGATTGGAGAGCTAACCGCGGGCGATGGTCCTTTGTAAAGTTACAGGCCGTACACGCAAGAGCAACAAAGTGAACGGTCGAATAGCTCGACGAGTGTAATGCCGCGTCGAGATTCTTTGCGGCCGCCTCCGGTCTGTCACGCAAAACCACTCGCGAACAATGTACGGCCATCGGGCCTCGAAAGCATCGACGAGAAGATAACTTTATTATATGCCCGTTTTCCTAGATTCGTAATAAGGTAAACAAGGGCGACGTTTCCTCGGGACGCGGGCCAATATTATTTTCCTCGGCCTGAAATGAAACATCGTGCATCGTGTAATGTGACAAAGAGAAGCAACAGAAAAAAAAAAACGGGTAGCCAATGAGGGAGAGAAAGAGAGAGAGAAACTGACGAGAGAAAGATAAAACTTGCCGAGTAAACAATGGATTGACCGAATGCGACACGTGTACACGTGGATACACGTGGGTATAGAAGTATGGCGAAAAATTTTTTTTTTTTTTCGCATATTATCGGGTGTTGAAATTTTATTCGTTTTGACTGTATATATACATATGTCTACATATACAAGATGAATGTTATTTATTCTATAAATAGTGAGTTGAAATTTTACGTGTTACGTGATACGCCGTGATCGATAATGCGAATGCGCCACCGGCAGGGGCGTTTTATCGCCTATATAAGGGTGGCGCAGAGGTCAGAGGACCATTACCTCAGGATCCGAATTTATAAGATCTCGACTTTGATTTTTAAAAGATGATTGAATTGCAAAAATCGAATAGATACTAATATGCGTATTGTCGTCACTTTCTTATGTTTATTTTATAGAGAACGGACTCGCTGTATAATGTACTTATAAACGTGAATCTCTCTCGAATAATATTTTGCCATTTCTTCCTAATTATATTAAAAATCTTTGTTGCAATTAAAAACATCAATTTTCATCTGAATTCTCGTATTGATCAAAACATATCAGGATTGATATTTTGGCAAATGTAATAAATTTTAACATACAATGAATAAGGCTTTAAAAATTAATTGTTATAATACATCGTATTAGTAATAATTAATTTATTCTTGCAGCATTGTTTATTAATATCTTTAAGCCGCGACACGCCCTATCTATGGCATGAATAGTTCTGATCGCGGATATATTATCGGCAGGTGATTATAGCTATAGATATAGCCAATTTCGAAGATCTCGCTATGCTCGGACAGATCTAGCACCTCGTAATTGCCATTGAACCTCCGCGTCCAATTTCGTCTGACATGTGACGTGCACGCGCGAAGTATCTACTTCTACCTATATCAATCCTGACACTTTTAGCTTTTTATATGTATATAATAGTGCACCTGTTAATCACACATCGATATAAAAATTGAAGGATCATATAGTATTTTTAAAATTTTTATTTTCTAAAATGGTATTAAACTAAATTTGTATGATATTATATCATTTTATAATGATTATAATAATGATATAAGAAGATTATGGAAAAATTCAAAGATCCGGAAGAGTAGAATAGACGAAATAATATAGAAGCACGCAATTAATTATTATATAATTATTTTTAGTTTAATATTTATAATTCTTTTTTGTTTGTCTCTTTCATAAACTGTGATACTTTCAATCATCAAATCTGTCAGAATAAATAATGTATTTCTTTCTGCCGAACTTTATAAGATCATAACTGAAGGGCTTGATGTGCAAAGTAGTGACGTAATTGCACATTTGGCGGAAAATGTATCGCACTATGTGTGCCAAGCATCTTCTGTAAGAAGCTGATTTGTTCGAACACGTTTGAAAGAGAAACTATAAAGTTCTCCGATCATATCGGAACGTCAGACAACTGTGCGCTAGGCAAGCACAAGGGACCTCGTCCTCGACGGCACAAAGGAAGGATACTTTGACGTATTTTAAACGTCTTAACGCGGCTTCGCAAGCGGATGGGATTTTAGCGAGCTTCGCGCGACAGACGGCTTATGACAATATTGATTCACGGCTCGGTGTATTACATTTACATTCACGTCTTGTCGCGGGCGAACCACCGCGGACAAGATCGATGCGTACAATAAAGAGCTTATAATGTCGAAATTCCTGTATTATAAATTTAAGATTACTTTCGCGAAAGAGATTAAAACGGTAATGGTAGATAAAAATGTAACAGAGAATTCTACAAGTCGAAATCTTAATTTCAGTAATAGAATTGATCTTTTTTTTAGCGAATTGATATAACGACGAAGGTTATCGATTTATGATTTTTTTAATGTTTGATATTATATTTTTTTTTTAAATTTATAACTCTATGAAGAGATACAAATTTGTTCAAAATTAATTGAAAAATATTTTTTATTTGCCTCTCTTTTTAAAGAGTAGTTTGCTGAAAATCCTTTTAGTCGTTAACTCGAAATTTATTGATGCTTCAACATCACCGAGAAAGAAAATCAATCTCACATTTCTAAAAAAAAAAGAAAAAAAAGACCGCCATTAAAATCACGTTGCAAATATCGTGAATCAGACTTTATTCGATTTGTAAATTTTCTGGCAGACTTCTGGAACATTCTGCATAGTTTCGTGTTCTTTAAATATGCAATTTCTTCGATTAAATTTAAGATCAACTACGAAACTTAAACACACGGCTGAAACTTTCTTATCTCTTTAAGCCGTGAAATTTTTCAGAGCGCTGCAATGTTTTTACATACGATGAAGGGATCTGCGTTTGATTTTCTTTGATCCTTTTCACGTTAATATTTACAACACAGTAGTATTCGCATTGCATTGCAGTCGATAGTACTATGTTTGACGCATCTTTTGCGATGAAACGCATTCACATGCGACGCGTGTAGCAGACAGGCGGACGCAGAGATCCTCCGGCGTACTCTGTGCACGTAACGTCATAAAATTACCGACGAGAGAATTGCGTTTGCGCTGCACTACCGAAAAGTTTTCCGATAAAACCATCACGTTCGCGAAAAAGCCCTCCCCTCCTCTCCTACTCGATTTTCGGTAAATCGTTTTCCGACGCGATCGGATACTTTCGTCGAGGCTCTTGAACGCCAACGCGTCTCTACGTCACAAACTTGGAGCGTTCCCGAATATTTTTGACGTTTGCATATCACTCGGATAATCTGCTTATCATACGAAGAAAGAGAGAGAAAGAAATGATTTCTTTTAAGCTTAAAAAAGAAATGATTTCAATATTTTTAAATTACATCAATACAGATTTCTGTTACGAATTAAAATGGAATAAAAAAGATTCAAGCCAAACATGATTTTTCCATTCTGTAGAATATAAAAATTGAAACTGGAGCTTGAAAAATTCATTCAAACTAAAATGCTGAATTTTTATGGGTTGGAAATATGATTATCTGTCGATGTTCCCCTTTGCCCTTTTATGGCATCGAAATATTTAAATTGATCGAAATTTGAATCTTTCTGTGGGCCTATATTGCTAGTTAATCAGATATCGTTCGCCATGTAGAGGAGCATCTCCGATTTCGGCGAAATGCATTTTAACGCGATACAATGTACGCTAAAATGCATTCATTCGTAAATGAATTATGAATTATTTAATTTTAGAGAGAAAGAGAGAGAAAGTATATAGAGTGCGCAGTGTGGGTCCTTCGGGGAATCGAGTAGATAAAATTAAAATTAAATTTAGAATATCAAAGAGCATGACATCTCTTGCTTTTACATTTTATCATTTTTTTTACATTTACGTAAAATGTCGCAAAGCAGATATCATAACGCGAAAGTTTTATTGATTAGTACCGTTATTACTACGAATTATGACAAAGAAATGTGCAATGGAATGCGTCCAAAGAAATCAATAAACTTATTTATAATTTACGTTGTGCTGACAAGATCATCGAAGATCAAAGTATTTCACTGATCTTTAGTGAAAACATTCGCACTTTGCTCCACCGTTTTACGTTTCACTGATTATGGTAGTAAAGTTTTACTTCTGAAAAATCAATCACTATCACTGACTGATTCTTCTCAATGAGATTACTGTTTGCTGTGCTATACTAATAACAGAAACTATTGTTCATCAGTGATAATATACTGATTCTATTTAAGAGAATAAGAAATTTAAGATACCTTCCTCGTATTTGCATGCACAATGCAGGGAATCGTATAGAGAAGCTTTGCCAGCAGTCCTTCCGAATTGAGCTTTCTTAGCAGGAAACGTGAAATTGAATCTGTCGCGTTAAGGACAAGTGACTTATCTCGCAGGAGCATGCAGTATGCTTTCACGGTATTATCTTTACATTTGCAATCAGTATTGTTGCGGGATGGAAGCTAGAACTTTAGACAATAACGCGTGCCGCGCGTCCAATGACAATTATCAAACGATTGAATAAAACGAAACTTCGTCAATATTGATGTGTACGGCGTAGTCATTGTGTTTCACGGAACTAGGATGGTTGAATTACAATATAACTGGAATTAGTCATTCGTCGGATTTTCGATGAGATCGCACGTAATCGAGGATAAAAGTTACGCAACAGTAAATATATTATAAAGATATGAACAATCACGGTTACGTTAAAAAAAAAAAAAAAAAAAAAAAAAAAAAAAAAAAAAAAATGATACATCACAGTGCAGAAACGAAAGTTGACGTAAAATATTGACAATCCGCATTTGTGCGATGAATCATATCGTTTGTTTTTTTTCAATACATTCTCAATATATTATTTTCAAAAATATTTGTCGTTATTGAGAAAATTTTTGTACCAATATAGAATTGCAAGGAAGCTATATAATACAAATATTAAAATTTAAAAAAATTTTAGTAATTACATATAAAGATTTTTTATAGCAAAATTACACGAGATTGAATCAATCGATAATGATTTGCGCGATATTTGTCGATTACACGTGAAACTATGTAAAAAAGTACAATCTTTATTACATCTTCACGAACTCGCTCGCTGTTTACTTTGGAAATGGCAGCGGGTTATTCAACTGTAGATACCCTACCTCGATTTCTCTGCAAATCTTGTAAACAGTACACAGAGAATTAAATCGATGCATAGTAATCATCTTTGTGCGAGCTTATTGTCCTATCGATTCGCTTAGAAATCCATTTAGATAGGATAAATGGCGTTAGACAATGGCTCGCATTCAACAAGTAATGAAGCTAAACGATCAGTGGACCACCTAGTTACCAGCCGAATCAACCGAGCTAGCGATCTCGAGTGCTCATTCCAAGTGTAAAACTTTCATCGACAATCTAAACTCTACGTCGGCAAAAAAGAACACCGTTAACAAGCCGCTTCAACTATTCGAAGACTTGCACAAAAAAGAAGTGCGAATATCATCTGTATGTTATATTTTCAATATTAATTTTTTTGCAGAAAAATTGATATTAATTAATTTTCAAAAAATTGGGTAAAAATGCAAAGTTTTATTACGCATGAATATATATATATATAATTGTAGGCTTAGAATAGTTTCGAACTCTTTTTGTCTTGCATATTTTTTATTCCGCGTGTACTTTCCATTTACATAAATTCTCCTTTAAATCCAACCACGTAAATTTATCACAAGACATTTCTGCCGCAAAGATTCCGGCAACCCTACAGATATAATCGATTTCGGTTTCGTATCTTATTTTCGCCCCGATTTCAGTTCATGGAGAGAAAGATCTGCGGCCGCGAAAGTTTTCGCATCTTTATTCGTTATCTTTTTTTCTTCTCAACGAGCACGTTGAATGGGAGAGAGAGGCGCCCGAGAAACGGATGTAGAGGGAGAAAAAGAAATGTGAAGTGACGTACGAAAAAATAAGAAAGACGAGTGCGAAAGAAGAGAGATCTTGATAAAAACTAGCAAAGTAGGTCGTGGACTATCAAGTTGTCTCTTGTTCATTATTTCCGTTTCTCGTTCACGCGCGTTATTTGCCGTTTCCGTTCAACTACGCGCGTGAAGATGACGATAGAAAAGGAGAACGGGATGGACAAATATATATTTAATGATCGAAATATTACATGGACATCGTTCGTACATTAACGTCTAGTGTGATTCAATTTCCGAGACTGATTTTGTTCGAAAAATCAGATTGTTAGATAGATTCTGAATGTAGCGTTCTCCTCTGTCTTCTCTCCTCTAGTGGATAAAACTACGGTATATATATATTAATGATATATATTAATGATATTATAATTAAAAATTATTAAGTTGGAAATACAATTTTGCATTTCCAACTTAATAATTTTTAATTATAATACGTATATGTAAAAATAATTTGTGAGAATCTCGTAAATTATGAATACTTGGAGAACCAATAATGAAAATAAAGAACAAGATAAAAAGAAATAAATATAAATTATCGTACTCAAAGCCATATAAAACATTACACAAATAACTGGCAAATAATCGAACGAAGTAAAGTTAGGGATGTCGGAAAATGAAGTGTCATCAGAGTCATTCAACTCGGTTTACACATTTGGCATATTTTTTCATCTCTTTGAAAAATTTCTCGCAAATTTTTTCCTCTTTTCTAATCGCCTCTCTCACTCTGAACATCCGTCATGTTCATTGTGTTCACCATCGCGCGATTCAGCTGTCTATTCGTCTTTGGAAAATACACTGGCAACCCATGAAACCGACAGCTGGCGGGTGTGGCTTAATAAGTTTCGTCGTTCATTCAGGCAGCAGTCCAGGACAACGCAAGGAAAATAAGAGGAGGGACGGATGCGAGAGGGTGCGGTGAACTAAGAAAGACGATGTGTCGACCGAGGGGATGAGAGGAGAGAGACGAAGGAAGAATCTCCAATAGTCCAATACCCTCAGCTAGAGCTTAAAGCTCTTTGTCTCTCTCTCTCTCTCTTCTCTTCTCTTTCTTTCTCTCTTTCTCTCCGGATACCGGGATGCCAATAGCTAGCGTGCCTCGGGCTGTGTTCCTGCGTACCACGATAGGTCGCACTAGTACAGACGTACTGGTACCATACTACCATTTATGTTGCACGTCGATATGTCATGTGTAAGCCACAATAACCAGGCGGAATTTGTAAAACAAATATATACATATAAACTATAGAGCATAAGCTTGCTGTAAGCTCTCTAGTTGTAAGCAGTCTGCAGTTTTCGACATTCGCGCGTATTCAAATATAATAAATGCTCGGGATATATTATATGCGCGCAGAATACGAATGTAGCATATTATTTACCGTTAAACGCAGTGTATTTGTACGAACTTTATGACATATCGATCATTGTTTGATCGGCATCTGATTTTAATTCGGCGCACGCTTGAATGCTTGAATCGCGACGCAAATTATATAATGGACACGAGTGAATCTATTTTGTATACACGTGGAGAAATAATCTTGTTACAGCACTCTCCATTATTTCGATAATATCGCTCGAGTATCAATGGCTTGTGAAAACGTCTGGAAGAGACACGAGTAGAAATCGTCTACTTTGCAAACAGCAATTACAAAAAGAATCTAATTTATTCAGCTTAAACAACATTAAATAAAAAAATAATACATAATTGCATGATTCATATTCTTTAATAGAAAAACTTTGCAAATTTCTCAGAGATAAAATTCCATGAAGGACAGATAGCCACAATTTGTCGAGAAGAAAATTATTGGCAATTACTTTTGCGCCACAACTTTTCCTAACTTTATTCTTTTCTGCATGTCGTTATGAATCTTGCTATGCGTGATCCATCGCTACAAATCGTCAACCACTGCTAATCGCGTCTATAATTTTTTGATACGAAATCACAAATATATGTTGTGGTTTAAATTTTAGCAAAATTTATACTTAATTTTAGTATAATCAAAAATTTCTATTAAACAGAATTAAGAAAAAAAACCTTGCGACTCTTGGTGATAACATATACTATCAGAGAACGAATCAGATATCGCAATCAAGTTCATCGATCTAGTAATGTATAATGACCAGATGCGGGGAGTGCGAAAATAGAACTATGTCACGATCAATGGAAAAGTCGTGATCTTATGCAATCGTGTCACACGATATATTTTCGAACAGCTGATTCATGTTGCAAGCGTCCATCGCGGCGGATTCCTTTAATTATTATCTCGCGATGCCTGAGCGTTGCAAACGAGCGGTGTTCCCGGAATTCGTCGGGGATATGGATTTTTTTCTTCGACCTTGTAACGTGGTCTTCGTCCTCACGGGGGTGAGTGGCAACAGTACGACGAAGTTGTACTATTGTTGTGGCGAAATCGATAAGTGTTACAAACGCGCAGCGTACGTATAATCATTATTTATATATGTATTACGAGAATGAGAATCTCGCCTTTTCAATCTTGCGCTTTAACTTAACTGTTTTGCTATGTATTTATTATTCGAGTAATCGCGTAATACGTTCTTAAAGTAATAGGTTTTATTCAAATCTCTTTTTAATTAACTAAATGATGAAACAGGGATGTCAACGACGAGACATTGCGACAGCAAAGCATTAATTCTATTAACAATTTTAATAGCGATGCCATAATCTTATTTATGATAAATATATTAAAATTCAAGATAACATTCTTTCGGTAATATTCGCTTAAAAACGATGATAAAAAAAATTTAAACGTTATTTTTCTCGTGCAAAACATTCTTTTGGTTTTTCTCGTCTCTTCAGCCCCGAAAAATGACACTTGGCGTGTAAAATATCTCGCTGCGACAGATGTACACGGTCTTACAGAGTGATATTTTTCGTATTGTGCAGCAGTTTTTCGCGTCGCAGTAGAACTAGACGGAATATGGTCGGCCGCTCGAAGGAAGAATTTCTCGTCGCGCTCGACGAATGAACATAAAATACATGTCTGCATAAAATTTTATGTTTGCTGGATAAAAGAAGAAAAGTTTAATTAATTAATTAATATTTACATTATATGTATGTCTGCATCGCGTTATTTATTAATATTATTAATACATATTTATCACCTGCTTTGTTTCTGCCTATATTTCTGTAAATTAATCTATTAATCTTGATCGAGGAAAATGCCGACGATTAATATTTCAGAGATCGCGAACCATTTTGAATTACGTCATTCTATCCCGAGAGTCCTATCGTTCTTCCTCTATAATGGAACAAAGTAATTGCTTCCGCGATATTCTTCGTTTAAATCGGACGCGACTAAGGCAGCGATTGAGGCGAAACGCGAAACTCGACAGGAGGAAGCCGTTGAAAGCTGGCTATTGTCATAAACGATTCTGATTGCTTGACAGATTAAAATTAATTTTTCATGGCAATAATATCGAATTTTATATCGGATAATGATATTAACTCTCTATCTTTTCCAACAACACAATTTATTATAATAAATGATAGAGCGATATATAAGAGCAAGTAGCACATTTTATTGATAATATTAATGAATAAATTACATTATCGTTTAAAGCCCGAATTAAATTATCATACCTCAAAGAGCATCGAACCGCAAAGATCTCTTGATGTACTTGCCACGAGTGACGATGCATCTGAGTGCATTATTAACATGGAAGCCGGAAGGTGGCCAACCTCCAGTCTCCACCCAGCTTTCAAGGTAATTAAATGGACTGTCG
>NW_021853596.1:531575-541032 GCF_003651465.1 Formica exsecta | reverse complement strand
GGGGGGAGGGAGGGGGGGGGGGTCGACGGACCGGCAATAAAAGCTTTAGCTTGGCGCGAAGAAGGCCACGTTGTACTTATGTATGCTTACATTGCTTGCGTGTTCTTGACAACGGATTTAGGACGTAAAAAACGCGAGAAGTCAAGCTTGTGTGGCTATAGATAAAATATTAAATGAAAAACACTATTTTATATATTATTTATATAAAGATATAAGACTTATCTCGCAACAAGAGAGAATTATAAAAACGTCGATGTGTTTCTCCCTCTGTTGTACAAACCGATCTCTTCTAATGATGTCATGGCGATAATTGCATTATTTTTTGCAAGTTTTGATCTATCTTATGCTTGCGTGGGCATTTTTAAGCGAAGGTGAAACGACGGATCGATCTTTTCGTCGTAGCTAATTTGCTTGACTTATGGCATAAGACCACGCTGAAAGAGAAATAGAGAGAGAGAGAGAGAGAGGGAGGGAGAGGGAGAGGCGAAGAGAGAGAATATCAAGTTGTATAATTCAGAATTTCACGATAGTGTATTTTTCACTGGATAACGTTTCACTTTATTCAAAAATTCTCTTGTTTCAAGATAAATACGACGCTATTCGAAATAATGATTATTATTTTACTCGCTTGTACATGTGTAAATCTTTCAAAGTGCAGTGTTTAAAAAAAATTCGTTTGTCGTTCGCGCAATTACCTTTTGCTACTACAAATGCGACAAGTAAATTGAAAAATGGATGATGTCTAGAAAGACAAAGAGAGAGAGAGAAAGAGAGAACAGAAATTCAGACATACAGAGAATGAGAGAGGAAGAGAAAGACAGGGAGAGACGAAGATGGAAGCGCTGATGGAATCCATCGCTCTCTTGCAAATCTGATTACGTTGCCCTGCTAGCTGCGACCATAGTCATTTACTACTACTCTTTGGAACACAGCTAGCATCGACATATAGATAATCCTTGCATGTGTGCGCGAACGTGTTGCATGGCTCACCAGACTCCGATGAGCCGCGACCATCTCGAAAATCGAATAGGGGTTTGTCTCAGCCATTGATTTCCGCCCCGTTTTAGGCCCGAGAGATTTGAGGAAAACGCATGGAAAGATGGAATTGCGAGTATTTACACGCGCGCGCAGACTGCTCTCTCACCGGAAGTAAATGGAATGAGGAAACGGTTGGCGAGGGTGAAAAAAAAAAAATTGATTGACTCGATCATCGCAGAGGCATGCGTTGGCGTATGTGTTATAAAAGGATCAGCTCTTCGGAAATAGAAACGAAGCTCTCGCAATAGATCTATTATTAGACCTCTCGTAAAGGATATTACGAACAAGATGCAAATGTTCTTGACGATAATATCTTTGTTCACATTTGTGGATTATATTTTCCCTGTAATTAATTTTTTCAATTTATTCCGCAAAGAGAGGCTGATTAATCTTTTGTTTGCTATAATCGATTTAATTCACATTTTAATTCATGTCAATATTTTTTACTGTTGACGTATACAACGTGTACAAGTTAGTTTAATGTATTGATGTTATATAATGTAAAAATCGATACGAAGATTACATTTCGTGATGAATTTTGATGAAATAATGTCTGTCGCTGACAATCCCTTTTCGCTGAAATTAGATTTGTTACTTCGATAGAACTTTACATCGATCGTGCATCTAAATTATTAATTATTATTTCATTTTATCACGATTAATAGTTAACTAAGGTAATTAATAGTTTATTTATGGTATTAGGTCATAATGCAAGCATGGCGGTCGACAAATATAACATATATGAAGCGTAATATCTTTTTTGTTTAAATATTTAACGGACATGTGATGGTAATATATCGAAGTTGGTTCTTTTTCCTCTGGGAGGAAAATTCTTTCCCGGGGTTAGCCTTGCAGTTATAACAGAGGGAGGTTCCTCGGGGACTTCTTTTCCACGCTCCTCTGACATTCGTCCATTCGGTTTGCGTACAAAAGGGAGGATGCGAAGCAGGACAAAGGAAAAAAAGAAGCTCTTGGTGCGCGTTCTATTGTAGATTTCTGCTCTTTCGCGAACTCTCTCCTCCTTTCTCGTGCTCCAGCAGCTATCCCTCTTCTCCTCCTTCTCTCGAACAATTTCCTTCCCTCCTTTGAGGCTGTTCTTATCTCCGGATAACGGCGGAAGGAGGAAAACTCTCTCACGAGAGGAGTGAGTCGAGAATGCGCGGCAGTCTCGAAATTCCACGCGATCCAAAGCCATATTAAATTCGCCTAACGGGTGACCCAGTAACCCGCAAGATTGTAACCTCGTTAATTTTCGCGGAGCAATGCGTTTCTTCTAATTTTTGGAGAATGACGAGCAGATCGATGGCCAGGTGACATACCAAGTGCAAACGATCCGCCAGCATCTAAAATTGATTGACAAGCAAGGATATACAAGAGTTTAGAATCTACTAAGCTTGTTGACTTTATTTAAAACGAAATTTATATATACACAATGTATAATTATACACAGTCTCCATTCATACCTGCGAGGCAGTTTTGGCGAAAAAACAATTACATGATCATAATTAATATCTTTCGCAATCCGTGACCTTATTATGTACGGATAAATTTTTTGAAATACTTAAGATCGATCTTCTCTTGGCGAAAATGTCAAGGAAAAAATCATCGTCTTCAATTTTTTAATTTTTATCTCTTCGCATCTTGATGATTAAACTTCGAATTAAAATTCTCTCTTAAGATCTTCTTAAAATGATAACTAAAAGTACTCCTATATTTTGCTACGCCTACGTCCTGAAACTTTACTAAAGTTCACTGAAGATACTTTGTCTTTAGTCGCTTACTGCAAAATTATTGGTTTCTCGATGTTTTCTATGAAAGAATTCGCATATCAATGAATCTGCCATTAAACTTGAGATGAGCAAATATTATAATTTATAGTTTTTAATATTCGAAGAAAGAGAGAGAGAGAAGCGCGCGCATTTGAAGCAATAATAATTTTCTCGAAAATACGTAACTTTGAAAACAGAACCAACAGAATTAATAATATATTACCGTTTCGATAAAGTTCTTCTATATGTAGACAGAACTACACATAATGGACAATGCAATTCCGATAAACTTAATAAAAAAATCATTTAGTGAGGATATTTGATTTGAGAAGTCAAGCGTGTATTAGTCAAATATCCGGCAAATATTTAATCTACATCCCTAGTTCCCTCGGGCACTTTCCGATGTATGCGACGCAGACGAGAGTACTTTGCGATAGACTTCAATATTTTATTTTCTTTCCTCTGCCTCTCCTCGTCCCGATATACCATCCTTATAGTGTAAATTTAAATCAGGTTTAACCGTTGATAAAACGGAAAACACTTACGGTATGCCGGGCATGTGAAATATTTATATAACGGAAAAAGTAAGAAAACATTTAGCAAATGCCTATTTTATCGGTCCTTTTTTTCTAATGTATATTATGAATCTAATATCGTTAAATTGTCCAAATTGTGTGTTAATTTTAATGTGAGTATAAATTTTTTCAGCGCAAATTTTTGCTAATACGTATGTGTATGTGTATAAAAACCGCTATGAAAATTACATATATAAAAACTGTCGGGCACATTACGGGGATTCAGTATATGAGATAGGGGTAAATTAGAAACTATGGATGCGGCGCATTGTGTTCTTTGCAGCGCGATTGTGAATTTACAGTGTCTCATAAATATGGATCAGACAACACAGAGAAAATTCAAAGCTTATCGGAATCTACCACTTAAAAGCGAACGTAGAGAAGTACAGAAGCCGCATTAGCAACTATATATCACGTCGGCGATTGGATTTTATGAGACATTAATCAACTTATTGTCTTAGTTTATTATACACGGGTGTATTATTGAGCGTGAGCTGACTGTTGATTGAAAATAAATTTATACGGATATTTACGCGATGCTTGGTTACAAAATCCGATTTCATTCTTTAACAGAAGATCATAAATCCAATTTAAATGCGTCACGAGGTAAAAACTTCCAAGGTAACGGACGTTTCTACCAAATGATTTACACGTGTGAATTATAAATGACAGCTCGTCAAGTTCGATTCTGCAACTTTACGAACTATTGGTAATAATGAGAAGACGGAAATATGTGTATATAATGTATTTCGTATGAAATTTGGCTTTAGATTACTCTTAACAAACATACTTATTGTTAGAATATATTTAACGTCTATCTATGGTAGATAAAAAAAATAAATAAATCGGGATGTTTATAAAATTTTTCCATATTTTTTGTAGAGTTATTTGTACACATTTTTAAATAAATATAATCTTTCTACATTTTGTAAGAAACACGGAACAGTCCGTAAAAACATTTTATGTAATATTTATTTCATATATATAGGAATTAATTTTTTTTATAATTCCAAGGTAAGACTTAATTTAAGAATTACATCTTGCCGAAAGAATTGTGCGAAAAAATTGGTGCATATAAAAGATACATGGGTATTTAATTTTTGTTTTTGATTTATATTCATTTTGACGACATTTTAATTATATAAATAATAATGTTTAAGTATGTGTGAAATATTCTGTATATGAATTGATATAAAATATAATATTTGTATTTTGTCAAATATCTACAAGCACAACGCGTTTAACTCGAGAGATTTTAAAAATCTCGGCTACCTTGACACAGTGACATAAATGTAACTAGCATGTAATGGTCTAGCTCTTGGCTGACCCACTTTCTCTAGTCATTGCCGTTGTTGCTCTTTATTCAAGAGTAACAATAATATTTTCACATACGCATTGTATATGTATATAACAACATTAAAGGTATTCACGATATTCGTGAAATCAAGATATTATATGAGAAGATATTTTATATTTTTGTTGAGGGAAAAGAAGCAATCGATTTTTAGATGCTAAATTAAAGATAAGTTCTCCCGAGGTATCTTACAGATCTTCTTTAGCCTTTCTTTCGTTAAAAAGGACGAAGGAGAAAGCAACTATATTGAATAGATGTACTTCAGAATCCCCTTTGCTTTCTCCTGAATCTCGGGCTGAAATCTTACGCGCTGTTAATTGCTACTATTGTTCCCGCTAAGAGAAAGAGTAGCGAAAGAACAAAAGTGCTACTTTGTAGGGGCACACCATTCCCTCTTTAACATCCCTGCTTATACTCAGTACTTGGTGTTCCTCTGTCAAATCTGTGGTCGATCGATTCCAGCCACGTACGTGTATTCAAATCAACCATGCATTTAGAGGAAACATTTTATTCCTCAAATAAAATCTTCTTCTATATTATTTTAATATTATTCCGTATATTATTTTATAATCATATGTATGCCATACATATACACACACATACGCTTACATGTAATTAAGTATTGTAGATTTACGGCGAATATTTTTGCATCCGTAATTGCATATCAAATAATGATGAAAGATAAATAGGTTTCGATCGTTTCTTGAATGTGTAATCGAATAACATTGTCTTGACGAATTTATCCTTGTATGTTTTAGGCTCTGCTTGTAAGATTTATCGGATTTAGCATTCGCAACAATGGGCTGGGCTATCACCGGTCTCGGAGTAGTTTTGGTCATCGTCATCGCTGCCGGAGCTACACTTGTTCTTTGCAGAAGGTAATTATGATATCGAGATTCGCGCCGCGTGTAGTGAAATAAAATTCTATAACACCACATAAAATTCAATTTTCAAAATAAAAACTGTTAGCCAATCAAGGGCCATATACTTATAGTCGATTTTTTAAGGATTTTCTTGTGGATTACTTAAAGAAGATATACGGTCGAGAAATGAAAAGCGACTCTAAGGTCTTTAGGCTTTTCAATCCTTCTCGAATGATTTTTCCTTCATTTTTGACGAAGAGACGCAAGAATATAATAATGCACCCTAGATATTGTTAAACGCGTTAATGCATGCAACAGGTGAAACCATCATTCATAGCGAGTAATTATTGCACTAGCAATTCAGTATCTGTCCAAGAGACCACAAGTTTGATCCATTCTTTTCCGGGATAATAAATCGAGACTTGTTTCGCCCGAGAGTAACATTACAGGGAGAACAATTAAATGTTAGTTACCTTTAGTTCATATAATTGTTTCACGAATAAACATAACTCGATTATTATGTTGTGGAATAAAATGATATAGTAAATGCGATTAGGAAATGTGTGAAGTAAATTTTACACAAGTAATTTATTTAATTAACGTACACATGTCTTGAATTAACGTTTAAAAACACTCTTATTACATGCTAAGAATTATCCTATGCAACAACAAATATAAAACAAGAAGAAATGCAAAGAAATTATTTATTTATTTACTAAATTAATTTATTTATATAACGCTCTTCATAATTAGGAAATTATATAGAAAATTCATAAAATATTTCACAAAATGTGACATGCAAACGAACATTCAAATATATTCGCACGTTTAAAATTGATGCTTAAAAAATTAGCATATAATTTTATTATCAAGTTTGTTTAATAAATGTAATAAATCTAATAATTCTAATAAATTCAATAAATCTAATAAATCTAATTAATATTGCAAATTTAACACCTTATAAACAAATCGGACAATCAATCGACTCGGACTATCGCATTTCGCCCTTTGCTCTATTACGCTGTCTCCGATATTTCCGAGTTACGATCTTGAACAAGCCCATTATCTTGTGGCATAGGCATAATTAGCGCTTAGCTTCTGTAGTCGCGTCAATCTCGTAGATATTGCATCGGATGGCAATTTGGCACGAGGAATGTCTGGAGCGTCTGCGAGGAATGGAGACAGAGGCTTTCTTGGCTTTGGGCACCGCGGGAGGAAAAGGTAATGTGTATTCTCGAAAAACATAAGTTAAGTTATACATTCGTGAATTCCACCAGGAAGCTTTTATTGCTCTTCGTGTGTAGCTCACAGTTATATCATCGGAAAGATATTGATTTACATGATTACTCGGCACAAATTCTTTTCTCCGTTTTAAGATGAAATTGATAAAACTGATCGAATCTATCTAGAGATTTTTTAATATTTTTTTCTCTAATCTGATAATTATATTATTTATGAAACTATACTCTTGTGCGATAATTATGTCAATATTTTAAACCGATTTTGATTAAATGCGAATTTTCTTATTTAGAAACTTTAAAATTTTCTTCAGTAGTCTCGCTTTATCATATCACTTTGTATCACAATTTCTAACGATGACACTATTTGAAGGTGGGATTGGTGAAGGCTCAGCATCCGACCGCCCAGACAATACCAGGCCTATATCGTCAAACTGGGAATACCTCTCAACATCTCCTGCATAGCGATAGCGACCTCCGGCTAGATGCGCAAGGCGCCTTTACCAGGTATGCGACCGATTCGATAATTAAATCTTCGCACAATTTTATGATATTGGTATATATGACTGGAAAAGCGTGAACACAAGAAAAAGAAATTCAGCATGACTTTGGAGAAGATCTTAAGCGAGAAGATGTTTAAACAAGTTCCCGGAAGAAAAAGTTTTTTCTTTCGATTAAAAATAATTTGAAATATCTTTCTGCTGCTGATATTAAGCTCCGACAAAATATTTTATGCAAGCACACACACACACACACACATTTGTACCTTTGAAGAAATTAATTAAATCAAATTAGAATATTCTATCTTTATCACTCATTGTTATTGCAAACTGAAAGCTGTCGACAGCTAATAAATAAATCATTTTTCGCAAAAAAATCTTAAATACTTTACAGCTTTCTTCGATTAATTAAGTCCTCGATTGTATCTATTTTCAGTCAAAAATCAAGCAAAATTAAAATATTCTAAATACACACATAAATATCCTAAAAAATAAAAAATATTCTACTCTACTATATCTTAAAAAAAATTTCTCTTTGCATTCACATATATATTCTTGATAAAGTAAAACTAAATCAAATTGAAATTTATAAAAAGCCGAGAATTCTGAAATATTTTATATTTATTTTTATATTCATTCACACACATACACACGCGCGCGCGCACACACACATACACATGCCTCACTCTACGCGTGTAGAATATATTATACCACTCACATACTATTATACAGATTTGAGGCTGTCGACAGGGATTTACATCCGCCCCTCGGCAACAGCACGATACCGCCACAACCGCTACGACCAGCTCCTCAACCACGACCGACCGCTCGTCCGAGGCCGTCGCCACTTCAGACGCCGAGCACCGTCGACTACCTGAAGATGCACGAGGCCGGTCCGGGTCCGCTGACGCCGCCGCCGTCGTTGCAGAGAGGATCGATACGATCGAGAGCCACCGGTCCGTCCGTGTTTCTCTTTCAGAGCGAGCCACCGAAGAATCACGGCCCCTTCCCGCCGTCGATCGAACATTCCGCCTTCTTGTTCGACGATCCGAAAACGATAGCAGAAAACATTCAGATGACGCCTTATACCGAACAAAACCATGTGGATTCCAGATCTATCAGGTATACGATATATAATAAAAATTATGAAATCTTTTATATATAATTGTGTGTAAAACCTTACTGATTTATATTTAAAATATTGAGATATGTAAATGTGTGCTGAAGCCATAAAGCCGCTTTTATTCAATCTTTTTTGACGTTGACTTTACAGACAATTTGAGCATCCTTCCAAAGATCCGGCGCGGCTTAGGTACGGGATGAACCATTCCTTAGACAGCCGCTTGGACAGCGAGGATGTCAATCGGAATTACGGCGACTACGAAATCGTCCAGAGGAATCATGTCGTGCGGTCATACGCGAGGACTGACTCGAGAGGGTTACCGAATAGCTTGAGCGCGACAAATTCGTCAAATGCAGCCAGTCAGATGATCATGGAATCGATATACGGACCTCAAACCGTATCCAAGATGCTTCAGAACAGCGACGAGCTAAACCGCGATCACAATCGGAAAAACAGCGACATGCAGAATATCGAGATGACTCCGTTCAAAAGCACCGTTTCTGATCATCAGGAGGATGTCGATCCGTACATCTTTCACGGCGCTTTATCCAAGTCGCAAGACCTCCAACGAGTCTCGCAGTATATTCAAAGTCTGCCCGATTTTCCCGTCTACGAGCCCGTGAACGAACTCCAAGCCTATTCGAGTCGGGAATCGATATTGTTCGCGAACGCGATGCAGGGATCGATCGAAGACGAGACGAAGATCACGAGCGAATCGGCCTCGAGTCCGATACCGCCGCCACCCGCGCCACCAGATCCACCGCAGGAGATCCCTAAGAAGAGCAGCCCGACCACCGGCGAGAGAATCTTCAGCGCGCTCAAATCCGTCACCACGCAGAGTTACATAGATGCTTCGGAGTTTTATAAGTGAGTTATTATCGAAAAGTGACTAGTTTTATAAAAAATTTACGTTTTATTAAAAACTGACGAAAAAAAAAAATATATATATATATATATATATTTGTGAAATCAAATATAAAATTATATTAACAAAATA
>NW_021853596.1:506026-527425 GCF_003651465.1 Formica exsecta | reverse complement strand
TATATTTTATTTGTTCTTTGTATATGAATCAGTTAAAATGACGCGACAAATTTGTAATTTTGGCTCTTTTTATTAGAAGCTAATTTTTAGAAAAAGATATATATATATATATTTGTTCTTTGTATATGAATCAGTTAAAATGACGCGACAAATTTGTAATTTTGGCTCTTTTTATTAGAAGCTAATTTTTATTTTAGAAAAAGAAACATAATTACATATAAAGTTTTTAAATTAATTAGAACTTTTTCTAAAAAGAGTATTCAAAAAGAGAGAAAGCGTGAACAATTATCTTAATCCTGGGTACTATCAATTTTTATAATATTTATTCTTGATCTTATAAATCTTTTTATATCCAATTGTAACATTTTTTTCTATAGTTCGGTGCTTTCCTCGGCGCAACAAATACAGCGGCTTACGTTCCCGCCGTTCGTAAACGATAACACCGGAGATAATTTACAGGATGCTGAATACTTGCAAGATATGCGGGATATTTATGCGGAAACCGATCCGGATGTGACCGGTCCGGATGGTTCGAGACGGAGTTCCGATCTTTATAGTCCTGAACTAAATCTGGAAGCTCACAGAACAGCGCAAGAAGTACTAATTTACTTTTTTGTTTTACATAATATCAAGAATAATTTATATTCTTCTTTATTCTCATTTTGAATCTGATATTTTTGCTGCCCGTAGGTATACAATAGTTTACAAGATCCACCGTCGTCTCCTTTGTTGGTTAAAGAGAACAATCATGAGTCTTATACTTATTTATCAGATCCGAGTTTCACCCGAACGTCGGAGGTACGTGTTGTTTTTTATTTTTTTTGTAATACATAAAAAAGATATATATACCGATTATAAGAAATTTATTTAAGGAGGCATACTCGTTTGAACTCTCGAAAAATGAATACATTTTCTAGATTTTTTTGCAGCGAAACGACTTGATAAAAACTTTTTATTTTTTTATAATATTAATACAATATTATTAAGCACCTAAACAAAAATTTTTAATTTAAAAAAATTGTCATGCATACCGTGCATGAAAATATAAATCTGCAAATATTTGCACAACTACAAAAAAAAATTTTTTTGAAACTAAAAATTTTTATTTAAGTACTTAATATTGTATTAATATTGTAAAAAAAGTTTTTATCAAATTGTTGCACTGCCAAAAAGTCTAGAAAATGTACTCATTTTTCGAAGATTCAAACGGGTATGCTTCCCCCTTAATATAATATCAGATATATCTGTATTGTAAATTTATTAAAAATCAATTCTAGGATATTTTCAACAGCCTCGAACAACGACGTAAAAGTATAGAAAGATTAAACGGCATTCACGAATATGTAGAATTTGATGTTGCCGATCCATCGAGGTAAGAATTGGACATCGTAGAAAAAAATTACGCCATGTTCCTCTAGATTATCTCCCCTTTGTTATCTTTAAGCATTGTAAACGAATATTGTCTATAAAATTTGTTATCTTTAGGAGACGGAATAGCCAAGAACTCTACGCCTTAGAAGAGGTGCAACCAAAGAGACGACTTTCGCAAAATCTGGAGGAGTCATATCTAGGTTACGCGATGAACGATTACACTAGATTGGGAAATCGTCGAGGTTCACTCGGTCCCGAGCCGGAACCACCGCCTGACGAATCTACCTTAAAGAGAGCGATCAGTTGCGAGAGCGTATGTTCCGACACTAGCGTGAGTCTGAACGATCTCGAAGAAGCACCCATTGTAGGCCACATCTGCGTCGGACTCGAACATGAAAGATGGGGTGGTCGCGGAAGCGACTGCGAGGGCGATTTGGTTGTGAGCATCTTGGAGGCCAGGGATCTCGTTGCTGTCGATGATACTCCAGCGCAAGATACTTTTGTTAGGTAAATATCTTTCTCTTTTTCTCTTTGCTCTTCAATATAATATTGTTATTCTTAGTAAAACTAGCATATAATAATTTTTGTACGATAATTTTTTTATTATAAATTCGATTAGTAATTCTTTTAGAAAATATACCGCCATTTTCTTTTATAACGATTTATTCTCTCTTTCTCAGAAATAATTAATTAATAATTAATTAACTTTTGAGCATGAATGTTTAATATATTTTTCTTTTGCAGAGTATGTCTTTTACCCGACAGGCAGACCCACGTACAAACGAGGATTTACAGGGTATGTCCATCGCCTAGTTATCAGGAAAAATTCCTATTTCCCCTCGATGGCGGTCCGGCAGGCAAGACACTTCTCGTTGAGGTGCTTTTCGCTATTGATTTTTGTTCACGCTATTTCTATTTTAAATATATAAGTAAATTAAATATTACAAGTAGCAAAATAGATAAGTTTGCTTTTTAACTGAATGATTTTAAGTTGATTTTAAGTTCGGATTGAGTTTATAACGGTGCATGAATTAAAATAGATTTTTCTTTCCATTATTCAGGTGTTTTCTGATGAATCTAGTATCGGCGGTGGCGCATCGTTAATCGGTGAAGCCAGTTTAAAGCTCGGGCCTGTGGGGAGGCCACCAGCTACAACGTGGCTACCGCTCAGTGGACCTGCCTTACCCACTCCGCATCTAGGAGAGCTGATGTTCTCTCTCAGTTACTTGCCAACGGCAGAGAGACTCACCCTTGTAGTAGTTAAAGCTCGCAACTTGCGCGGCGCGAATTCAACTCCGGGTGATTTCTTCGTTAAGGTAATTTAAGCTGATCATACTCTTTTATATTGTATATGTATTTTAATAAATAATTTAAGAAAAATGTGTTAACATATATTTTTTTTACTTTCACTAAGGTATATCTACTTCAACAAGGAAAAAAGATGCATAAAAAGAAAACGTCCGTAAAGAAAGGCGAGAAGAGTCCAATCTTCAACGAAGCGATAATATTTAGCATGCCAGCGCACTCTTTACAGGTTTTGAATAAATTTCCATTTTTAAATAATATATATGTATAAATATTACAATGAAAATATAATATCAATTTTTCGAATCAATCAATTTTTGCTTAAGAGTTAAGGATTTTCTTCAAAATCCTTCCAATATTTAATTTTTTTATAAATCGATGTATGTTCTGCCTACAAATTTATATCTATCTATGTAGAAATATTTCTATCAAATATATTTTTTCCCAGACTATACAACTGAGATTGACGGTGGCGGAATTGAACGGCGACCATAGTACGAATCCAAAGGCGTACTCTATCGGCCACATCATCATAGGATCTACCTCGACGGGAAAAGCGCTGGCGCATTGGAGACAAATGTTGGCGGCCTTGCGGCGTCCGGTCGCCATGTGGCATCCACTCAGAAAGTAGAAACGGAATCGTCGCGTTCGCGGGACGAGAGCGAAAGGATGACCGGAGCGGCGGAAAGCAGAGTCTTAAAGTATTACTTTTCGCGCGCGCGTGTACCATCTCGTATAAAATTTTGTGTCATGCCCGCGTTCTTTGATGTATTTATGCGTGTCCGGAAGAGATATACGCGTATTTGTATAATCTAAACGTAAAATAAGAAACGATCTCTCACACACACGCAGAGATGTGTGATGTCATAAGCATCCTATTTATCTAGTACGTTAACGTTCAGACGAACGGTCGTTCAGATCACTGTGGGTGATAAATGTGCGATATCGTTTAACAAAGAAATTTATAATTGATACGGAATCTTACTGCACGTCGCGAGAGCCGATATTACTTATCTTAATTCTCCAGTTTGTCGAAAATGAACTCGTCAAGTGCAAATTTTGCGCTTACATCATTATCCGAAAAATCATGCAAACTGCAATCGATTAAGTAGCAAAATTAAATCTTTCTTCTAAAAGGATAGATAGAACTGGAGGAATTTGATGCGACCGACTGATGAAATACGACATAAAATTTCTAGTAATGTGTTCTGTTACATATCTCTCTCGAAGCAATTAACTCTTTGAAGCAATTACTTTTTGCATTTTATGGATCTCTTTTTTAGAGATATTTTAATTGCAAATTTTCATCTTAGGAATCACTCACATAAACAAACTACGAACGTACGACGCCACGCGACTTGAAAATCAATCACATAATTGTTAGTAAATCATTTTCCTGCAATTCATTTATCATTATCATTGCTGCAATTCATTTATCACTATCATGAAAACATTGGTTTTTTATTTTCTTGGAGTGATAGACAAATTTTGAGTTCTTTTCGATATTATCCATAATATCACCTTCCTTGCGTCATACATATGATTGAATAATTATCATCCATAAAACAATACGATTGCGCACGGTTACTACGCGATGATTATCGCCGCAAATAAAAACGATAAGAATGTATTTTTTCACATATGTGCGTTAATTCTAATCGCACGATCGATTACGATCTATTCCATGACAAGATAATCTACGCGAAAAATCGAAGCCCAATTACAACATTCGATGGTGTCGGAACTATCTTGAGAGATTGGCAGTTTTTGCAATAGATATGACAATTCTGCATTCGTGAAAAGTAAGATAAACACGATTTATGTAATTGCCATAGCTCCCTATATAAATGTATTGATTTTTAGGCAATTATATGTCGCCTTTTAAGAACTAAGGGTCACAATTTTTGACTATCATTAGAATTTAACTAGATTAGATATAAGAGAGAAATATCGTAAAATTAGCATGTAAGGGAAAACTCTGTAGACCTCTCTCTCTCTTTTATAATTATCTTACAAAAAATTCCGTCACTATATGTGATAGTGACCCATATAGGGACGTATGTGTCTGCTCCTTCGCGATTTATAATTTGAGAATTTATTCAACGTTTCTTAAATTTATTATAACAGATAACAGCAGAATTTAAGTGCATTTTTCTTGCTAGGATTCAACGATAATAAAAATGAACGTTATTTGCTCTATAAAATTAGACGAATTAGAAATGAAATTGATCAAAATGATTTTGTGATGCACAGAGTTCTTAAATTTTAGGGTTGATCTAACTTGAGAATCTTGTGTTGAAGTTATTCCTTTCTATTTTAATTCTTCTAATAGAATTAAAATAGCTAATTTTTTATATAGAAATTATTATACTTAGCCCAGTGAAATATTTCCAATTCCATTTTGAACAGTTATCTCGATTGTCAGAAATATAAAATATTAGTTTTCACAGATTAGAAAGAAATGAAAAAAAATTTACTTTTGAAATAATTCCAAATCTTGAAGATTAAAAATTTAATTACGCAAAATAAATTTCTGTGAGTTTCTTTTAATTCTCTGTTGTTTATAAAGTGCGATTGAAACCATCGGAGTTCAAGTTCTTCAGATACACAGTTCCGACACCCTCGATCGAATCCGTGACATTCGATCACTACTAAAAAAAAAAAAAAAAAACGATCGTTAAACGACTCGCACGAATTAGACAGCCTTTTGGACCTCAACGCCTATTCTATAACTTTTGTACCTCTTCATATACATGACGGAACTTGCAAGCTTAGTCTTTGTACACGCGCGCATACGTGTACGTATATATTATATATATACATAAAAAGAAAAAAGAAGATACATTATTACGAGCAAAATTTTACAATCTATACTATACACTCTTCTCGTCTCATAAAAATCCACTATTCTACTTCGCACTTATTAACTTATGCAGATTTTTCTATCGCCAATTACTAATGGGACTAATATCGCTCACTTCTCATTAATCTTCATAAATCTAATTGTAAGGCACATTCCCTTTGCGAACGATATTCTTATCTCTTCACTGATATATTATATACGCAAGAATAAATTTAGATAGACGGAAAATCACGCGACAGAGAGATAGTGGAGGAGGTGTATTTTGCGAGAATCATAGTGACGAATGTCTTTAATAACGGTGGCTAATAATAGTGGAAAAGATTATATTATTGTAAAATTTTTTGTAACTTCTTATATGCGACACTTAGAGCTATATAATATATTTTACCTGTAGTTTTAATTTAACAATTTATTCATTTCTAACTTTTGCTAAAATCGCTAAAATTTGCGATTAAAATTAAAATTTCCTTTATTGATAATTTAAGTTTGAAATTGCAACTTTATCGTCTTTTAAGTAGCTTAATCGAAATAGCTCGACCAAAGCAGCTTTTTTTCGCGTTAAATAATACGTGTAATTATATATAATTTGCAGATTCTAATTTAAAGAGCTGTGCGTGCGTGCGTACGAGCTATGTATGTGTGTATACTTAATAATGAGATATTGTACATAAGCGAATATACGCATAATCTGTATGCATATATATATATATATATATATATACACATACATACATACATATGAAGAAGAAAAGCGCTGAATAAAGATATCTTTTATACAGAGTTGGGAGTTATCTGCTTCGCCTATTTGTAACTACTGTCCATCCATCGTCTTCTTGTTGATTTTTATCCACATCCATATCTTCATCCGAGCTGCTATCCTGTTGTACTGGCAAAGGACGAGTAGATCGAATAGGTCGTTCACAGTTAAGCCAAGGCTGTAGCGGTGGTAATTTCTCAAGTTCCGTTTTTGCTGTGGATTCATTGCCCTCTATGCAATATCGATAAAACCTTAATAATTCCTCTGCTACTTGTACAGTGCTGTTATCTTCCAGTATTGTGTTAAGTTGTTCATCCATATAGTCCTCTAATTCGGCAGCAATCTGATCACTGGTCAAAAACTGGTTTTTCCCCGTTTCAAAAAATCTCGCTTTTTTTTTCATATAGATCCGCGGAGGAAAAATATAATAGTTTCTATTTATCACGTTCAATATACGATCTTTTCATAATCAGAATTGTACTTGCTAAATTATGCTTTTCAATCTTAAGCGGATTCGAATATCAATGTCGAACGTAGCGGAAACACGTTTTGTGCATTAACAATTGTAAGTGTTGAAACCAGCGTTGCTTCCGGCGCTTACGCTGCTCATATTCTAATAGTAGATTAAGTCGACGTGTACCGTGGACGATGCGTTGTGTAATGTCCGCGCAATATAACACGTTAGTTCGGTGTGCTAATATGTGTATGCGCGTGTGTATATATATTTATATATGTATTTATATATATATATATATATATATATATATATATATTTACATATATATACACGCATACATACGTATATATAAGCCAAGATTGGCATATTAGCATCTAACACTGTTGTATATCAGCACAAACTGAACTTTTATTCTTAATACCTATGGGCGATTCACGTCTATGCGTATATTACGCGTCTGCTATAACGTGTCTACGTGTTTGTCTACACGTAGACGTCGTATATACGGTGTCGCAGAAAACGGTTGCGAAAAGAGTGTTGGATTTTTTCGTAACTTGATTTTCTCGCAACGATAAAGTTATCGTTACGTGAAGTAATACAAGAGAATGTTCTCTCAAGTTATTGCTACTGATATACGCACCGTTCTCGGGATTCCCGTGTATACGTTAATCTGATATGATACTACATGCGCAGGACGAGTTCAGGGGGAAAGAAATGAGAGTTGTTTAATAGTTTGCATCTCGTTTTTCAGAATTTAATTTTGTCAGAGGCTAGTTATAATATGGTAAAAGATAAAAAGCGATAAAAATAGAAGAATGAAAGACAGTGGAAAGGCGATTACAGCATAGAAAAAGAGTAGGCGAGGACGAGGGGATAAGAGAACATTAAAGAAGAAATTCAAAAAATGTAATACAAAAGAGAGATAACCAGAGAGAATGAGAGAAAGGGAGAGAACCGAATGATAATGACAATAATAGTGTAGAGTGATTCGTACCACAAACAGCGTTACTATATGCGTATCAATAATTATTGCTCCTTTTTTAATAGAATAGATTTAAAAAATTAGTTTTTCTTAAATTCTCAAGGCGTACATCAACGTTGAAAACCATATGTTACTAGCAATACGTTAATAAATAAATGATATAGCAATGCTATATGCGTATCGATGGGTAGATATTTCAACATATATCGGTATTATTAATAATTTTACAATGTTAACAATTTGTGGGACGAATCACGAAAAACACATAGCGATTGCATGAATGAAACGCGAGAAAGAATTCACATACAAAATACTATATAAAATTTAAATTATTTTATATTTTTGTTACGCCTCTCTGTGATATAATAAGGGCACATTCACACCCCATCCTGTATATGTATATATGCGTTATAGTCTTCGTATCTCGTTGATTAAAGTAAGACCTTTTAAAGAATGAACCTTGCCAAGCCTTCCTTATTGCATTTTAAAATGCACTCGAACGTACCTCGAATGTTAAAGTCATTAGGAATTAGTGGAAAAATTAATTATCGCACGTATAAATTAATTCTAACAATTGCGCAATGTCGACATTGATCTTTATAAAGAAATTGAATAAAATGCGCATGCGTAAATTTTTTATTTTATTTTCAAAGAGTATTTAGTACAATATATAAATAATTATGGATGTCACACACAAATGACTGTTATCTTGTCCCAAGTATGTATTAATTGGACATAAAAGTAATCGGACTTTTTGATGTATAAATTAATATTTGTAAAGTAACTGTTTTTAAACGAACAGGTACGTTCGAGCTTGTGTTCGTCAAAGGTATAATATATATGTATTGTTATACGACATCTTGTATTATACTATATTAATTGTGCGAACAAATTTAACTGCATTGACTTGTGGAGGACCGTAATTTACCGATAGTGGGCGATATTGTACGGCGGACATTTATATGCTGTACAATATATAACACGTGTCTAATACAGGGTGTATCTGAAATAGTGGATCAGAATTTGCCGATATATTCTTGGATTATCTTTAGAGTGAATTTTTTGATGACCAAAGTATGAAAGTAGTATTGAACAAGTATTGAAACACCTACTAATATTTCTTAATTATAAAGAAGTTAAAATTAAAAACGGAAATTAACTAAAATAAATTATTTTCTTCAGATTAAACTTCACCAGTATAAGAGAATAACAAAATCTTATTCTTTATGTTATATAATTTCAAGTAGCATACTTTGAGAGAATCTTAATTTAACTCTTAATTGCTAAGATATTTAATCGTGAAAATTGAAAAGTGAAAAAAGATGAGATATTTAAGAGAAAGTCGATTCTAAATTTGTCAAAGAATATAATAGCAAATGTATTGAACCGCTATTTTAGAAAATAATCTCCATCCTGTATATGCATAAATAATACAGATACGGAAAATCATGTATTATTAATTATATACGATCATTGTTAATCATGGTTGCGGTTCTATTTACACAGTTCGTTTAATGAATAAATCTGAAAAAATATATTTCAATTAAAATGCATGATGCCTTGCACTTCATTGCCTTATCTTACACTTGTGTTAAAACAAGTTTAAAATACACATTTATTTTTATTTATAATGTATGTATATATTCATCATCTATGTATATATGTTATCTTAATTAATTTCTCCCATCAATCAGCGTTTTCTATCTTTTCAAGTGTTGATTGTATCAAGAGAGATTATGTTAATATAGATATAAAATTTATTTCATTGCACCTTTACAGTAATACACACACATACATACACATGTGCACACACATAATCCCATATAATTTAAAATAAGTTTAGCTTTCTAACTTTTTTTCAAAATTCTTCTGGCTGTGAAATATAAAATATGCGATTCGATATAATCTTCGATTCATATCATGTTTATGTAATATATACACAAAGAAGTAATTATTATGATGAAAGATTTAAATTATTCAAAAAATGTCACTTAGGTATCAGGAATAAGATATATACAAATTATATATAATTATAAGAAAATAATTATTTTCGTGTATTTTACAAAATAACTATGTTTAATTGATTTAGCTATACTTTGAGCATATGAAGGCTTAAGAAATATATAAAACCTTGAACTGTTGGTATTTTACATGATGGTCAATGTTAATCTGATTATGATAAAAAAAACAAAAACATAATCATATGCTTACAGGGGAACTGAAAATTACTCACTAGATATCTCTTCTAAAAATAAATTCGGATAAAATCTCAAAGCCTCTATTGAATCATCCCTGCACGCTTTGCCGTGCTTTTCTGTGACTAGCAATCGCTCGCGCGCTAACAATACTGATATACCTTCCGATTGTGCGAGATCTTCGGCTGTCATAGATTCCTTTTCCTTTAACTGAAAGTTTTATGCGGATAAGATATAATGGATGGATTAAAAATTTTCATTTTATTAGTGTTTGTGTAATCAAATATTTACCAATTCCGTTATGCGATCCACGACAGCATTATCATCGTGAGAACGAATTTGGAGAACCATAACGCCGCTATCAAAGCTTCTTAATACAATCGGTAAACCTAAGAGCGCCAACCGTCTACTGGCGTGTAACAAATCCTCGGGAGACAAAAGTTCCAAACCTCTTGCTCTATTTACACGGCAATAAACATCTGTAAGTGTCATCATGCCACCTACTTCCTGAAATCAGTTATAACATTTCCCATCTTTACATATCCTCATTACATATTCGCAAAATATATAAATTGCAAACCTTTATTGGTTCTTCTAAGATATATGCAAGTTGTTTTGCTAATTGTTCAAAGTATTCGTTTCTGCTCTTGTACGCATCCCTTGTTACTGGATCATCGATACCTAAGCTCATTAGATAAGCCTTAAATCTGACAGTCTCATCTTCCGTTATATCGCCTTGCCTCTCCTGCAATGATCTTGCATTATGAACTTCAATTTGTCCAACCTTACAAAGGAATCATTGAAAATCACCCGTATTTTAGCAGAGATTGTCTTTGAGATGGCCACCATGTCTTTAGCCATATCCATAAGTTTTGTGAGGTCTTGAAACGCCAATGATATATTTTGGTCAGTTTCTTTCTGCTTCTCTTGCAAACTTCTTTCGATACCAATGATGCCCGTTCGTGTTTTTATCTGCGGTAGTAGTTTTGAATTTCCTCGATTGTCATGCGCATCGTTAGGCACATTTAGACTTGTGGTAGGAGCCAACTCCCATACTCGTTTTATAATAGTATCGGATAATTGCGTTATAAAGTTTGAATCTAAACCTTCTTTAAACGACAATTTGACATAATTATATAGGCTATTATCGGCCGGACCAGGCATCTTATCTAAACAAATATATACAAAGATTATTAGTTTAATTTATAACTTATTAATCATTTGACTCTTGTAATTTTAAGTCTCACCAACAGCAGGTTCGGAGAGATGTAGTACAATTTTTTTACTACGTCCGAAAGAAAACGGTCCGGGATTCTCTTCTTCGAAGAAAACAATATATCGAAGTAACAGCGACAAACAAGTATTACCTCGTGGTATATCGCCGGGTCTGCCCCAGAGTATTCTGTGACTAGTTAAAATTAATTCGCCGCCTTCGAAGTTTGTCTGTGAAAAGTTATCCTAATATTAATACAATCCTTATATCTATAGGGTTTAAAAAAAAAAAAAAATAATAGCACACTGGGTGCATCTTCGGGACATCGGTCGTTCCCCACAAGTATACATCCGTGACATCAATTACCTTTGTATCGCCGTCGTAAAGACGCACGGCCATATCGCGTCTCACATAAACCTCATTCGGCATAAGCCGAGAATCGGCGTACTCGAACCTATTCATCGCGAAATCTTATCACGAACTGTCAAAACGAAGAATCATGTTCGCCTCCCCCGCGTGCGATTAGTCCAAACTCGAATATACCTTTAGGTGGAATCGCACAGTGTTGGATCGAAGATCGAACTGCTTTAGCCAGTGAGTAAATCTGACATGACGACCGTGTATATATATATATATATTATTGTGACGTGTATTGTGACATGACCGATCATCGGTGGTACCGCATCATTTGTCGCTTCTAAGCGACAAATTTAATTGGCGGGCTCTATACGCCAATCGCGCGTGATTCTTATCGAAAACGTCGACGTTCGTTGAATACAGGCGCATCCGGCATAGAAAAACAAAAAAAAAAACAAAAAAAAAAACAATTCTGGAGCGCGTTGTCTCGTCTTCGTTTCGCGTAACCGTGGCGGTGCGTTTCGGTTCTTGCCTTGGTGTTCGACGCGGATGGATTCAACAAACCCCCAATGTGGCGTTTGAGTTTGGAAGGTTATGGACTAAGGTTACTACGGGGTGTGGCTGTGGCATCGTTATTTTCGGCGGGTCCGCGAAATTTGGCGAGAGGCGGCGACGCGATGTCGTGTTAGAAAAACGCGAGAGCCCGTGGCCGTGAGTGCGAAAGGATTCGCGAGATTTTCTCGTTCGCACAGTTTTCTTCCCCTCTTTCCTCTTTTTTTTTTTTTTTTTTTTTTTTTTTAAACGCCAACTTCTCTCCCCGAAGGGTTGTTGGCGCGCGCGAGATTCCGGCTCCTCGCGCGCTAATAACGCTACGACGTTAAAGGAGATATGTTAGTGATATTCTCGAATCGATTCGCGCGACCGTACCGTTCGACGTAAGTAGGTGGTAAAAGTTATTATTGTGCCGGAGCCGCACAGGTCGCGAGCCAGGTACGACGGTCCATGAAATCACGTGCAACAAACACGACGTGGGATGTTGAGCGCAACCACCCCCACTCAGCCCCACGAATACACCGAGATGTCTCGTTTAGCCGACTACTTTGTAGTGGTCGGCTACGATCACGAGAAAGAAAGTAAGTCATCGTCGAAAATTGTGTCTGACACTTCTCATTATGGCTGCAGCCAATGTTTTCCTCTTCTGACTCTATCCCTTTGTCGTTTTTATTATATTAAGATAAACGACAGATATATGTGTCCAAACTTTATAGAGATTGCAGCAAGGAAAGAGGAATAAAGCGCAATGAAAAATAACAGTTTAATTCTTTTATGGATCTTTCCAGCAATTTATAGATAGATATATAATGTGATTATTTTGTCAATTTTACAATCGTGGAATTAATGAAATTTAATCATCGTATTTGGTATAAAATTGAAAAAAATATGTAACATGTATCATCATGATTATAGGGGGTGGTGTAAGTAGCGGAGTTATATCGCAACGATTCCCAGAGAAAGATTGGCCGGATACACCTTTCATTGAAGGGATAGAATGGGTACAAAACTGATTCTTTTTTCAGAAACAAATCTATTATATCATTGCTCTACTTACACATGCGCTATATGTCTTACATAGTTTTGTCAACCACAAGGATGGGCTTTGTCGACGGAGAGACAAGAGCCACGCTTCTTTGTGTCGATACTGACAGACATCGATGCGAATCGACATTATTGCGCCTGTATGTGCTTCAATGAAACGGTCTCGATCGTGCCAAGTAAACCTGTAGATGAGGAAGAGGATCCTGTAGATGGAGATAGTCGATCTCTGGTCAGGGCAATACCCGCCATTGCACATCATAGCATTATGTATGCACCCAAATGTCTGGTGCTGGTTTCCAGACTTGATTACATAGAAACATTTAGAGTATGTGGATATTTGTATAATTATTATCATCAACTAATACTATTGATTTTCCATAATGATCTTTAATAATAATCTATTATTTTTATAGAACTGTCTCGGTATCATTTATACAGTGTATGTGGAAAATCTTGGCATACCATTAGAGACTTTAGTCGGAAACATATTAGGATGTATTCAAGTACCTCCTGCTGGTGGGCCACAGGTACGATTCAGTATTGGAGCGGGCGATCGCCAGGCGCTTCAGCCACCAATTAGTCCTTCTCTTCCTATAACTCACACTACTGTAAATTTATTATTTCAGCAATTAGGTAAGAATATCGTAATAATTAAGTTTTTGTAAATGATCCATATAATACTTCGATATAGGGTTACATTACTGATACATACAATGTAATTTCTAGGTATTCGTAATGTGCTAGTATTATTTTGCGCAGTCATGACAGAACACAAGATACTTTTTCATTCTGCTAGTTATTCACGACTGACCGAAGGGTGTCGCGCCCTGACAGCGTTGATGTATCCGTTTAGATACTCGCATGTTTACATTCCTCTTTTGCCTGCGGCTTTAGTCGAAATACTCAGCACTCCGACGCCATTCATTATGGGTGTACATAGCTCGTTAAAATACGAAGTTGCAGAACTTGTAAGGAAAATTTTATATATGATCTCGAAAAGTCTCGCGCTTAAATTCTCTCTTCCAACGTTTACTATAAACTTCATCTTTTTTACAGATGGATGTAATAATAGCCGATCTAGATGGAGGCTCCATAACTGTTCCCGATGGTGTTTCGCTTGCTCTATTACCAGAACCATTGCTCTCTCAGACGCAGGACGCATTGTCTTTGGTGTTGCAGCCGGAATTAACATGTGCCGATTACGCTTTCCCTCCGCTCGCTACCAGAGCGCCGCATTCGCCCATGCTTGATAAGGAGCTTAGAGCAGTGTTTATGAGAACCTTTGCTCAATTATTGCAAGGATATCGGAGCTGTCTAACATTGATACGGATACATCCGAAACCGGTCATTACTTTCCACAAAGCAGCATTTTTGGGAGAGAGAGGTTTTACAGACTGCGATTTCACCACGAGGGTCTTGGACTGCATGTTTTTTACGTCCTTCATCGCGGAAAGAGGTCCACCATGGAGGCCCTGTGACGTGTGGGATGAGCTATATAGTAACCTGAGCGATCAGTTGAAACAGGAAACGCAGGATCATCGAGTCATTTTGACGCATATTCAGGAACTGGCGCAACAGTTGTACTTGAATGAGAATCCGAATCCCCAACCGTATGTGCAGAAGATTTTGAAACCACCCGAAGGTGCGTTTGCAAGGATTCATCAACCTCTCTTCCCGCGTATTAATCTTGAGCAGGTTCAAGCGATTATTGATGAGGGTCTCGCGAAGAATAATCTCAAGGTCAGGCTGTCTTCCCTACGACCGATTCAACCTCGCATTGTGCCCATGGGTCCGCACATCTCGTTTGTTCACGACACTAGACACCTGGTCAGCAACTCTGCTCGTAGATTAGAAGTGTTGCGCAATTGCATCAACTGTATATTCGAGAACAAGATTTCGGACGCTCGCAAGACGTTTCCAGCCGTCTTGCGAGCTTTGAAGAGCAAAGCAGCACGCTTAGCGCTCTGCATGGAGCTGTCGCAACACGTGGTCGGAAACAAGGCTATGCTGGAACATCAGCAATTCGATCTAGTAGTACGTCTGATGAATTGTGCATTACAGGATGACTCGTCGATGGACGAGCACGGAGTCGCCGCGGCTCTTCTGCCGCTCGCCACCGCGTTCTGTAGAAAATTGTGCACCGGTGTGATCCAATTTGCGTATACCTGTATTCAGGAACATCCAGTATGGCAGAATCAACAGTTCTGGGAGGATGCGTTTTACCTGGATGTGCAGAAAGATATCAAGCGCCTGTATCTTCCAGGTGACAATTCGCCGCCTAAACTCATAAACGACGGTATTCTGAGTCCTATCAGTCCGCGGGACGGTAAAGAGTTTCCGTATCGAGATCGATATTCCATTTATCAGGCACAGGAACCATCGGCGCTGGAAATTGCCGCGGATCAAATGCGAATCTGGCCCTCTATCGACTCCGAAAAACAGAAGGAGCTTGTGAACAGCGAGGAGAGCACCATGTACAGCCAGGCGATTCATTACGCCAACAGAATGGTCTATCTGTTGGTACCGTTAGATATCAGTTCGAAGACGCATCGTCAGGATCACATCTACGACGAGGAGCGCGCAAGTAATAGCATCACGAATAGCGTAGCGAGTGACAGTGGTGACGCCGAGTCCGGATTCGAAGAGACCGATCCAAATGAAACCGGCAGTGCTGTCATACGAATGGTTTCGCGATTCGTCGATCGCGTCTGCACCGAAGGCGGCGTCAGCGCTGAGCACGTGCGATGTCTGCATCAAATGGTCCCAGGCGTCGTTCATATGCACATCGAAACGCTTGAGGCGGTCCATAGGGAGAGTAAGAGGCTGCCGCCGATACAGAAACCGAAAATCCTGACACCCAACATGCTGCCTGGCGAGGAAGTGATAATGGACGGCTTGCGCGTTTATCTGCTGCCGGACGGCAGGGAGGAGAGCTCCGCAGGATTGCCCAAGATACCGCCTCTCTTACCGGCCGAGGGTGCTATCTTCCTCACGAATTATAGAATAGTGTTTAAAGGTATACCTTGTGATCCGTTTGCCTGCGAGCAATTGGTCGTACGAGCCTTCCCCGTGACATCTCTAACCAAGGAAAAGCGAGTCGCCGTGCAACATCTTGCGCATCTGGATCAATGTCTTCAGGAAGGTCTGCAATTGCGTTCCTGCACGTTCCAGTTGATAAAGCTGGCTTTTGACGAGGAAGTCACGCCCGAGAATATCGATACCCTAAGGAAACTCGTACACAAGGCGCGATATCCGCCGCACATCTTTCATCACTTCGCGTTTAACGGTCAGATCCTAGTCACACAGACGGCGCATCATAAGAATAAGGAAAAGAACGCCACGCTGAAGGGTTTCGCGAAAAAGACACTGTTGAAGACCGCACGCAAGGCCGGTTTCAAACCGAAGCAGTCGTCCAAGCGACAGAAGTACGTGCTGCCGAATATGAATCTCATCAACAGCAACAACAAATACATGACATCGCCCGGACGAATGAGTCTACCGATGACCGACAACAACGATCTCAGTCATGACGACGATCTCAGCGTCGATGACTTTGAGATACCTGGCATGGTGACGCAGCCGCCGACCGATGCCAAGACTCTTGAACGTTTGTCCGAACGTAGCTATGTCAGGGATTGGTATCGGCTAGGTCTTTATTCGAACGGACCGCACAATAATCGTCGCAACGAACCTTTCCGACTAACCTCAGTGAACTGCGCTTATATGATCTGCCGGAGTTATCCCGCGCTTCTGATCGTGCCCACTTCCGTGTCGGATGAGAGCATCCGACGTTTCTGCAGGCTTCATCGTCACAGTAGAATGCCAGTCGTTACTTGGAGACACCCGCGAACGAAGGCTCTGCTGATTCGGGGCGCAGGTTATCATGGGAAAGGCGTTATGGGCATGTTGAAAGCCCATCCAACCTCCAGCAGTAACCTCAAGACCACGTCCTCAGAGACCACCTCTTCTCTGGAACAAGAGAAGTACATGATGGCGCTCGTCGCCGCGACGCCGCTCTCCGTACTGCGACAGGGTTCCGCTTGGGGCATGTCTGACAGCTCTTTAAGTATAGACTCGCTGTTGCTGGCGGCGGAAGATCGCATTGTCACTCCTGAGCAGTCCCGTCGTAATCCGTTTAACAAACCTCTCAGTACTTTCAGCTCGTCGGGCGGCAAAGGTCCCAAGAACTTTGGTCGATGGGGTTCTTTGAAGGACAAGAGGCATAACTCGCAAGCTTCCCTGACTTCCGTTCATCATCAGCGCGGAACTGTTAGACATTCCGCGGATTCCGACAGTGGCACGGAATGTGTTCACACGTTTCAGCGCGCGGCTCTCTATATTCTGGGCGAGAAGGCGCACATGAAGGGCGTGAAGGCGGAATCCGCTCCCAAAACAGATTTCATTCCAGTGGAATACTATGACGTGAGACATACCAAAGCGGCGTTTAAGAAATTAATGCGAGCATGCGTGCCAAGCTCGCCAAACGTGGAGCCCGATCAGAGCTTCTACAGGCTGATTGAGAGCTCGGAATGGTTGCAGCAATTGCAGAATCTGATGCAACTGGCAGGTGCGGTTATTGACCTTATGGACATGCAAGGTTCGTCAGTGGCCGTCTGTCTGGAGGATGGTTGGGATACCACGACTACCGTTTGCTCCGTAGCGCAGGTGTGCCTGGATCCGCACTATCGTACGATCGATGGCTTCAGAGTCCTGATCGAAAAGGAATGGCTTGGATTCGGACACAGATTTGGCCACAGGAGCAATCTCGCCGCAAACTCGCAGACGACAAATTTCACACCCACCTTCTTACAGTTTCTCGATATAGTGCATCAGATACAGAAACAATTTCCTCTGGCCTTCGAATTCAACGAATATTATCTGAAATTCTTGGCTTATCATTCGGTGTCTTGCCGCTTCCGCACGTTTCTGCTAGATTGCGAATTTGACCGAGTTGAGTGCGGTATCACCGCCATCGAGGATAAAAGGGGTTCCCTGACGAGTCATCATAAAGGCGTGGATACCGGCAGCGACGACGACACAATTTATCCTGGCGGTAGACTAGCGGGAACTGGAAATACTGGCTGCAATCTCGGGCAGAGTATATTCGATTACGTGGAAAAGCAGCACGCGAGATGCCCACTCTTTTACAATTTCATGTATACGCCCAACACGGAGAATCCTGTTCTGCGACCGGTCTCGCATTTACCGAGCCTTGACATTTGGCAGTTCTACCTGGAAGAGGAGCTGGCACATGGTCCGGCGTACGATCTCGAAGTGTTGCAGCAGGATTCCCAGCAGGAGGAGGAGGCCGAGGCTGCGGATGGTGTGGTGAAGAGCAATCGTAAAGTGGTCACTCAGGGGTGAGCAAATCGATTTTAAATGCCACATTTTAGCATTCTATACGCAAAAAATGACACGTAATTCGTTTTTAGATATGACGGAGTTAGCGCAATGGTGCCTGATCAGTTCTCACATCTCTTGGAGGAGATTCACAAATTGGAGACCGAGTTGGGCCATCTACCGCAAAAGTGGAAAGTACTCTGGGATAAACTCGAATTGCCGAATACCGACTCGCTTGCCGTAAGTTACAATTATTACGGATATAGATATCATAGAAAAGCTCACGCGAATTTTAATTATTGAATTTCACATTTGGATTGCCTCTTTTTTCTCCAGCGACACGCGTCGTTCAGTACGGCACTAGTACGATACCACGGTCGATTGATTCACAAACGTTCCACCTTGGAATTGCTGTTACGTGGCAAACTCGCTGGTGGAAACACCACCGGGAACGAAGGTTCCGTGTACGCGCATCCGCACAGGTATCAATCGCGATCCATGTCTCTAAAATAATAAACTGAAATTAACCGAATGCAAATCATATTTTACATTTATCAAAGGTTCGAACGATTGGATTCCGCGACGCCGACTCACTGCGATGCATGCTCCGGCGTACTATGGGGTCCCGTGAAGGCTGGATTAAGATGTATCGATTGCGGCCACGTGTGTCATGACAAATGCGCGGATGCTGTGCCAAAGAATTGCACAAAGTATAAGGCTGTGACAGATAATCTCCAGACTCACACGCTCACGAGAAGCGGGGGCGACAACGGAAGCGTAAATTCAAGTATGCGCAAGTTTCATTAGATTAAATTAAGCACAGTTTTCGTCCGCATATAATCTTCACAGTTATAGATTGTTATCGTCTCTCTGAATTCTTTTCGTATTAATATCGAGTTTTTTTATATTTTGTTCGCAGGTGTAACAACGATACAAACCAGCTCTCAACAATATTATGAACAATTTTCGAGCAATGTGGCAGAAAATAGAACACACGAGGGCTATCTTTATAAACGGGGAGCTCTATTAAAGGGCTGGAAGCAAAGATGGTTTGTACTGGATTCTATAAAGCATCAATTGAGATATTATGACGCAGTGGAAGATTCACATTGTAAAGGATATATAGGTATGTAGCCGAATATGCAAATGGATGTGACAAAAGGAGGAAAAGTTTAAACGGGATATGTATTATACGAAATCAAATCGCACAAAATCATATTGCAGATTTGGCTGAGGTGGTGTCTGTTACTCCAGCTGCGCCGATGCCCGGACCACCAAAGAAAACGGATGATAAATCCTTCTTTGATGTAAGTACATATCCTTACTTTAATATAAAAAATACATGTGATCTAAATATACAAAAAAATAAATTGACTCTTCAAGTATAAGCAATTTCGGATAAAATAAATTACAAAATGCAAAGTTTTACACGCGTTACTGACTCTTGTATGTATTTCTTTTTAATTTTGCAAGCCGATTTATTTTCGACATTATATCCTTTAAATATAACTTATGTTATATTGCACGATGTATACAAACATGATAGAATCGTTTTCTTTACAGCTTCGTACGAACAGACGGACGTATAATTTTTGCGCCGCCGATGCAGCCACGGCGCAGGAATGGATCGAGAAGGTTCAAGCGTGCTTGCAGTAATGTCGCAGTGCGCTCGATTATACTCTAGTACTAATTAATAAAATTCTGGATGTGACTGACATAGAGGGTAAAAACACAGATTTTAATTTTGTTACATATACTTGTTACATAGTCTAATTTTTGTGTATATGCGTCATAGATTGCAGTAATCTTGCTTTAAGTATTTTAAAATGCAAACTCTCGTTGGACTGAAAAATAGTATCATAAATTTCAATGTGATACATCCATATCCTTGATATAGGATTAGTATATGAATATAATGTATATTTTTTGTAATTATGTCGCGTTAAAGTTTTTATTCATTCAGCTGGAAGATAAAAGATCGCTATATAATGCCTGAAATCTTTTTTTATTTTGTTTAATATATTTTCTAACATTTAAATTATAATAAAATATAAGCATTGATCTTACATATAATAAATTGTGTGCATGTCTATTCAAATATATATACAGAAAGTCTCAGGGTTATCATAGTTTCTGTGAGTTCCTTGAACAATCGGTCTATTTCCTCAATAAAAGAATTAAAAATTTATTAATAAAATAGTTGTTATATTAATGATTATATTACGACGAAGTAGGAAGAGAAAAAAGTTCGTCGTGAAAAAATTGTTCAGAATTTATGAATGAATCTTTGTCTGATACATACATATTTGACTTTCTCTTCATAAAATAAGACGTTTTTCTGGGATAATAACAGAGATAATGCAAATTGATGCATTTGACAAGATATGTCGTCACAATAATACAGTGAATATTTCTATTACTTATTGTTAGTTTGATTATATGTGATGAATAAATAAATTTGTTAGCCCATCGTGATCTGGCAAAATCATTACCGTAAAGCGGTATCATTTCTTCTTTTTATAAAATATAAAAATAAATATTATATCTCTTTATTCTTTTCTATGAAAGTACCAAAAATTTATATTAATAACAATTTAACATGATACATGAATTAAAGAATTGCAAGAATGTGCTGTGATAATTTCAAGGCATATGTACTATTGTATGCATTTAGCATTTTATGATGGTGCACGCAAAGTTTATAATGCACTATTTTTAGATAATATAAAATTATTATAAAATTTTTATTGATTATAAATACAACTACAATTAGAAATACGTCATTTGTTGATCAATTTCAATAATATTTTCGATAATTTCCTGAACGCGCGTTCCAATTTGTTTACCTATATCTGTTCTTTCATTGTTGCACAAGAGAAGATAATGCCAGATATAATATATATAATATATACATAATTATGATATATCATTTATAATATATTAATATATAAAATAATTAAAAA
>NW_021853596.1:494867-505381 GCF_003651465.1 Formica exsecta | reverse complement strand
TATAAAATAATTAAAAATTAATATATAATTGTTAAAAAGTTAAAAAATTTATGTATATAATGTATGTAATATATATATAATTTATTGAGGAATTATGATATTTACATATGTGCTTATTTAATAATGGTATATCGTTCAATGCATTTCATAATTTTTTGTTTTTACCATTATAAATACATTAATATATTAGTTATGTGTTTAAATATTTTATCATAATTATTGTATATGTATATACTTTACATAAATATTTAATTATTGTTTTGAAATAGATTCCATTATAACAACATTAATTTAAATTTTGCGTTACCAAGATCATCAATATTACATATTTAAAAGAAATGTTGTACGAAAGCACATGTTAATTTGATGTTAAATTGAATCTTATTGTTAGCGCATGATGATTAATATTAAATATTTAAAAGAGATATGGAAATATAAAAACAACATGCAATTTTTAATAAAGACTAATTTTTAATTTTTGTTTAAAATATCTCTTATTCTTTCTTTGAAAATGAAACTTTATTAACTTGAGGCATTCTGTATATATATATATATATAACTGCATTAAATGCGCTATTGTAATTAATATTGTTATTTGATAGTTTGTGCAATCTCGTTTGTTAAAAGTGTCAAGCTCAAAGCTTATATGAGAAAGATAATTTTTATCTCTAAATATGTTAAAACTATTTGATTAATACTCCTGCCATTGCTGACAGTAAAATTAAATCAAAAAGAACAAATCTGGAGTATCTTTTACTATAGCTCTTTAACTTTGGACCTTAGGAACAAGAATGATATCAATAATTTTCATAAATTAATAATTGAATTAGATATCTTAGATAGCTCACTTATTAATATAATATTTATTAATCATTGAATTTTCAATCGGATAGAAAATATCAATAAATTTTAAAAGTTACAATGAATATTTAACAACCAAGAAAAGGTAAAGATCTACCAATACAAAAGTATGATTTAAACATTTTATGTCACGAGTTTTAAATATTAATTCGTTGAATTTCTCTTAAGCTAATAAATAAATATGTAATTTTCTAACCCTTAGAAGTATTATTTATAATAATTTACAGTAATCACTTTTAATTATTATTTATATTTCCAATATTATATATTATTGATGTCATATAATAATATATATTATTCACTGAAATATTCTTCGTCGCTAAAATAGTGATGCTTTTTATAACGTTTTTTTGGTACAGATAAACTTTCTTTTCTATTACATTCGTTTGTTGTTTGACTATGTTCCAATTCAATCTGTCTTTGCTGAAATCGTCAAATAACATATCAATGAAAATGTTAACTTTTTATTCTATAAGATTTCTTTTTTTTTTTCTCTTCAGTTTTTAATTAAAGATTTAAACATTATAGCTGCATACCTCAAATGCAATGACAGCGCTTAGTGTTTCAGGCTCCTCTTCCGTATCGTCATCGACATCATCGACGTCATTGGTGTTTCGCCTTGGTCTTCTCGTCGCTTCATCACTATCAGTATCGAGGTAACTAGTATCACACTTCTCTTGCTTCACATTCTTCTTTCGTATCCTGACTCTTTTTGGTGGCGGTTTTCTGGGACCTAATACATTGTTGCTGCAGCAATAAGATAAATGTCCATCTTGTCCGCATTCATAACACTGAGATTTGTCCGGATAATCTCTGCGTCGTATGAATTCAGTGCTACGACCATTGTCAACTGCAATGGAACTTTTCACAGTTCGACCAAGTATCTAATATAATTGACAGAAAAAAAGATTGAGGGATGTTAATAATATGTAGATGGTTTCCATTGATATAAAAGTTAATCATAATTTGATTCTCTGTGTTAGATAAGCAATCAAATCATGATTATATATAAAATAACAAAAATGAACGCGGTATTAAGCGATAAAGCATAAATGGCAAAAATTTAAATCTCTACCTCTTTGTTATTGAGGGCTTTCGCGCAGGATACGGCATCTTCTGCTTTAAGAAATAACACAAAGGCGACACCGCGGCTACGTCGCGTTACCTTGTCTTTCAATATCGTTACTCTGAAAATATAAACGACAAATTAATGGGCATTCACACAATAAATTACAAGGCACTTCATTGTTATAATTACTACTCACTTGACAATTTTTCCATAACCGTCCAACAGCTGATGTATATCATTGTTGGTTAAGGAAAACGGTAAATTCGACATATAAACAGTGGACTTACTTGGTGCAATATGACCACTCATGTTTTCTCTCAATTCTATTTTATTTTATAATTTCATTATAAAATCTTCGCGAATCTCCTTATTTCGTGCAAATAAAATATCCCATCAAAAAATATTCCACTCTTCTTTTTAGTTTTTTTCTTTTTGAGAATGCTTCCAACTTCCAACTAGGGTTGCTGCGATACTTGCTTCCAGCTCTAACACTCTAACCTCTAACACTCTAACCTCTAACAACACTAAGATAAAGCCTGTATCAGACTAATCAGACTACCATAGATATATATAGACTGGATTGAGCATTGTGAGATAGACAAACGTGCGCTTGCTGTAGAAAAAGAGGTACTATATGGGAGGCCTATGTTTGTCTCTTTTCCTAGCATCTCATTGGTGATTTTCTATATGGAGGGGGATAAAATCACCAATGAGATGCTAGGAAAAGAGACAAAATAGGCCTCCCATATAGTACCTCTCTCTCTACAGCGAGCACGTGTTTGTCTTTTGTCTATCGTAAGCTCAGTCCATTCTATATGTCTATGCAGACTACGCATTGAGGATTGAGATCAAAGATTGAAATTTGAGTAATCAGGACAAAGAAATCTGCAGTTTCTTTTGTTCTAATTAGTCAAATTTCAGTCTTTAATCTTCAATTTTCAATGCGTAGTCTGATACGGGCTTTAGGGTACCTCTAACCTTACAGAAGCTGGGAGTAGAATCAACAAAAATATTTGCCAAAATATGTATATACATATAAAGCTAAATTTCGTGTACTAAATGATCGATACAGATATTTTGCGTTTATTTATGTACATTTTTTATGTAATATGATAATAATACGACTGGGCAAAATTTACTTTAAAATGTAAAACCAATTGCATTTATAACTTGCAATTATATGTATATAAGCTTTTGCCTTATAGAAATTAGGGTTTATTATTTATCATATTGTAAAAGGCAGAGCTTGGAAGAAACATTTATTTTAAAAATTATTTTTTACGTGATATATTTTCATTTTCCAGAACAGTATTAACCTACGAGATTGGTCAGCGATATGCTTTGGCATATACTGTGGATTTTCATAAAATTAATCTATATTCTTAATTAATAAGTGTAACATATATTTTTATAAGATTTATATTTAAGCAGATATAAACGTTTTTATAATAATAAAAAAAATTTTTTTTTCCATTTAGAGACTATAAATCCTTATACAGAGCTTTTACAAATGTAAGGGCTATACATGTCGAGATGTACGTTTCGTACTTTTGTATTTTGCATTGCAAAATATATTATATTTTGCTTCACATGTTAGAAGCTTGCATTAATAAGATAATCCAAAAATTACAATGTGTCGGTGCAACAATAGAATTCACATATACAAGCGCAGTACAATTTCTTCAATATTCATATTGTATTCCCTGTTGCTAGTAAATATAAAACGTGATTAATTTTGTTGGTTTACTGCTAAATCGCGAAGTCAGCATGGCTACACTACATTTGTTACATCACCGACCACTATCAACAAGCATTACACAGAGTAAAGTATAAAACAAGACTTCATTGAAACATTTAATTAGAGAATATAGCCATGATGAAAATTAATAACATATTACATAAGCAAATAAGATAATATTCAACGTTACAATATTCATGACTCCATCGTTTCCGCGCTATCCTCGTCCCATTCTGTGGCGAAACTTTGCATTTTCTTGTGCTGTTTATCAGTTATTTGTTCCATATCTTCTTCTCCCTCGACGTGCTCTTCCTCAATAATCATGACGGATTCTTGATTATCATCCATACTGTTATTACTCTGTTCGCTGCATTGTTCCTCATCATACTCCACTATCTCCGTTTGTTCCTCGACGTATTGTATCACTTCCTCGACCTGATTATCGGCACAATCCTCCAACATGTGTTGAGTCACCTCCTGCATCTCCTCCTCCATAACTTCTTCGACCTCTTCAACTACTTCCTCGACTATTTCCTCGGTATCCTGCGTAACTTCAGCAGGCTGATAACTCTCATAAGATCGATGATCAGTCTCCTCGACGCCGTGAATGTATACGATCATTCCATCGTCTGTACCCTGCATCACTATCTGCTCATTATCAGCGATATCCAACTGCTGCGGTTGCTGATGATGATCGTTCTCGACGTGCTGATAATTTTCATCGTTATTCACCAGCATAATCATATCCTGACCCTCTAACTCATGCTCGTTATAAGTGATATTATGCGTTATGTCATCTAACATGTCTGGCACGATGTATTGATCGTCATTCGTGGTTTTTACCATCGTTATAGTTGCAGCCTCTTGTGTGTCTACAGTGGCATCTGTATCATCTCCAACACCGAGAGAAGCGGCTATGCCGCTGGCAACGTGGCTGAGAGCCTCTGCTTCGGATGATGGTTCCAGCGAGATGGTCGGTGTGGACGGCGCGGATTCACTCGTATCCCTATGTAACTCCTTGTGCGCGCAGTCTAAATGTACTTGCAAATTCGTTAGGCGCACAAAGACCTTGCCGCAGTATGGACAACGATGGCCCTTCGTCTCCTTGCCATCTGCCATACCTCCATGTCCGCTATTCAATTCGTGCGTGGTAAGTTCGGTGATGCTCTTAAACGATTGATTGCACTGGCCGCATTGAATATCCTCAGAAGGTAGAGAATGATGTCTGGTAGCGGGTCGATGATTATGATTTATTTGATGACGCACCAGCAAAGTCTCCGAGAGAGCGACATACGAGCAGGCCTGGCACTTTGGGAAGCACATGCTCTTAGGCGGTGGCACGTTGTGCTTGGTATAAAGATGATACATCAGGATGTTGCGCTTAGTCGCTTTGTAGCCGCAATGTTCGCAAACTCTCGGATCAAACTTCTCCTCATGTACATCCTGCATGTGTCTTCTATACATGTAGTAATTCGTATACTCCTCATCCAAGTCACATTTGTTGCATTTCCAGGGACCTGTCTCGCCATCGATATTGCCGTTGCACTTGGAATCGTTCTCATCGCCATTATTGGACAATAGGTGATCGGATTTCAGAACCACATAAGATACTTTTGTTTTGCACGCGGTATTGCTATCGGAGGATTTCGTTTCCTTCTGCATGATCTTCAATCGAATATTTTTATTGTTCTTCACTAAATGCGGATACTTCTTTAATACTTCTCTAATGATCTTTGCGTGATTGTTGATGGAATCGTCGGTGCTCGATCGAAGATTTGATGTAGGCTTCTCCACATTTTCCTTCTCTTCCAGATCGAAACGCACTCGTTTGGACTGTCCTTCCGAAGATTTTTGGAAACTCTTCGATATACTCCAATCATCATCCGAATTCGCGTCTCTCGAACTTTTCTCATTCCCCTGATTTTCTTCCTCCTCATCTTCAGTTGTGTCATTTTTACTATCCCTATCTGGGGAACGTTTACGAGAGGCGTTTCCTTTTTTATACGCATCCGATGCTTGGACAATAGGCTTTGTATTATACGTAATATCGTCGAACGATGAAAATACTCCAAGAGCAATATCATCCGCTTCCGGAAAATCGAATCTAGATGGACCGGGAGTTGCCTCTTGAGGTTTGTGCATCGACGATGTGCCATGGAATGTTCGTACTTCGTAATTCATTGCAGGTATAGATGGAGACTCGTCCAGTTTTCTCTTCCAAATTGGAAGTCTTTAATAATAATGAAGAATTATTGATATTTTATTATTATAGATAAAATTGTGCTTGGAACATTATATCATGGAATACATACTTTCTGCCAGGCAATGGCTGACCAGATAAGGTCGACATAGAGCTAATAACAGGTTTTGTAATTGGAGTTGACGGTTTCGAGCTGGTTATCGTTGATCGCGGGGGTGTCTTTGCCGTTTCGGCCTGTAAATTGCTAGTGTTGAATTGAGCATCGAGCAATTTTGTTAGCACTGTCATATTCATTTTTTGCGCCGTACGGTACAAAGCATGCTGTTCCGACGTCCAGTATTCCAATTGTCCAGTGTACATAAAGCTGTACATATAAATGCAATCATACATATAAAATTGATAAGAATATTTCAACAATAAATATTTAGGTACACACACCTTATAATAGATTTAACACACTCGTAAGGCATGTCTGAAGGCATAGTAAGTATACCATTAAAGTTTTCATCCTTTTCTTTCTGCTGCTGGTCAAGTTGCATAAAATAGTCTGTACATGTTGCAACTACAAGTTGATGGGCCTACAAAAATTGTTATTTATGTATTCAGAATTATTATATAAGCAATATATAATAATATCTCATATTATTTATACCTGTACAATAATATCACTTGTAGGAAATCTAATTTTAAGATCAAGAAATTGTTCATCGGAGTAAAGCTGCTGCACTCGCTGGAGAAAAAATGATCCCCAATTATCCACCTTTACTTGCTTTAACCCACGTGAAGGGGGTGACTTTTCTTGAATTATTCCCGACTCCATTATGAAGAATTTGATAAAAATATTAACACCTCCTGATTGACATAATAAAAATTACATAATAGTTGGATACAAATATTAGAAAAATGTCCAAACATTACTAAATAAACTAAATCTTTTTGTATTTTTTGGATTATTACAAATTACAGAAAAAATAAAGTATTGAAAACTGTAATCTTTCATATAATATACTATCTAATAAATTAAAGAATTGTGATCTGGATAAGTAATTTATGTCAATTATTCATTATTTTACTTATAATCTTTACACTTTATTCTACAAACATTAAATAATATGTAGATTTATAAAATGCATTTGTGTATATATATATACATTATATTATATACATTATTGTGACAGTAAAGTACCACAATAGTATGAGATAATCGGATAAAATAATTACATCGCATTTTTTTTTATACTATAATTATAATAACTATAACAATTATGATCTACTATTGCATGAGTACATTGCACACAATCGGAAAAAGTAGAGTAACATATAATCTTGACGTACGATTTTATAAATGAAATGTGTGTGTATGTGAGTATGAGTGTGTGAGTACAACAGTAAGTCTAATCTTCTCAATCTAAGGAAACGCAAAATAGCTTGAAAATATTCTATCAACACGTCGTACGCGACAGACCAATCCATCCTCATTCAATCGAGGATAGTAAGGGCCGCATATGCAACTCTAACATCTTCGCCCCGCGCTTTGCGATACTCCACATATAATATCAACGCGCGCGCGTTTCATGTTACACGGGAATTAAAAAAAAAAAAAAAAAAAAAAAAAAAAAACAAAGAAAAATACGGTGTATCTTTCCCGCATCCCTCGCATCAAGGAACGCGATTTTGCAAAGAAAGAGGCGAGGATATCGAAAGGATCGAGAGCGCGGGCGACTTGATCTCGAGGGGGAACGACATTACGTTATAATCGCGTGCCACATCCTCCCAACGGCCCGGAGAAAGACGCTGGTCGCGTCCACGGCGTCCTCTTCGAGTCGCCCGCGATCAGCGTTACCCGGCTCCGCGACCGATCCGCTTCGTGCGCGTACATACGCGAATCGAAAATACTCGTATTGCACTTACAAGTCGCATACCTATTCGCAGCAGGTCCTCAATATTTCCCGTTCAGCACCATCTCTTACGAATTTTCTCAGTATGCAATCAACAGCAAGGCATCCCATTATGTGTCGTGACTCACAGATGGAGCTGCGTCGCCTTCGATGTCGCGGCGAGCATAAAGGTATCGGTTTGACAAGAGCGTGCACTCCACGTGGCGTCGCGAACGTTTCGAGGTGTTCGATTGGTCACGATCTTTCTCTGGAAGCAATCTTCGAATTTTGTATTCAACTTGAAGCGTCGATATTTTAAACATTTACGTTTCTCTGAATCGAATGTGCCTCGAAGATGAATATAAAATAATGATAATTCTGATAATCAGATCTGATAATTAATAATTGATTACATACAAATTAAATGAATTTGTAATTAAATATGTATTTATGAGAATAAGACTTTATTGAGATCTAAAACCGAAGATACATTTCTTGATTTGTCCATATTGTGGACTTTATCCAAACAACGAAAAAATATAAAAGACGATTAAAATCTAAACGTTCTGGAATTATCTTTACGTCAATTCGGCAGGACTTTAGTAATCAAATTATATATATATTATGATTAGTATCGTATTGTTACACATTGAATTTCTATCTCTTTACTACGGAGACGGAGAACAAGTAACAAGTGTGACGTATGATGGACGAATAATATTTCCGAGGTCCTTTCACGCGTGAGATATAATTAAGTGATATTCTAATTCGAGTAACACTGTCGCAGGAGAAAATACTGACGAAGAATGGACGCAACTACGGCGGGCAAAAGGGTGCAGGACCTACCACCGAAAGGAGGCTATGATCCTATACAAACGGATCGGGTGAAAATTCGCACCGTTCTCGGAGGTAAAGCACGACAGATTTATCAGCTATATCAATACAATTTTATATTTACAATACAATTTTATTTATCGGGTACTTAACAGTGGCCTACAGTGTTACATAATAATGTTTTCATTACAACTTTGCAGCGAGGAGTACGTTGGCGATTTTCTTGGCCACCACAGCTTTGGGAGCCTACACCCACTATCTGAATTATAAGTTGGTTAAACGGAATCAGATTGAGATGAGAAGCGCACGTCTGGCTATATGGCCAGCACTGATAGCGGAACGAGATAGAGCGTACGGACGTCATATTCTGTGTATTCATAATCCGTTCTTATATTTAAGATCCTTTTAAATAAGGTCTGAAAATGTCATATTTCATTGGCTAGATGGAATCTTAAGACGACCTGAGACCTGAGACCACACTTAAGATGGTCTTAAATATAAGAATGTGAACTATGCGTAACTATAATACAGGTCCATGTGTACTTTTGATCCAATTAGCAATTAGATATTAATTAGATGACCATGAATTCTTTGACGCCTAATAATTTCTTTCTTTTTGTGTAGTGTCTTGAGACAAATGAGACGCAATCGAGATGAGGAAGCAGAGTTAATGAAGAATGTCGAGGGATGGGAAGTTGGTACATACTACGGAGAACCAATATACTTCCTGGATGATGAAAATCAGTTTAGGGAACCTCTGTTTTTCGAACACTTTGCACATGCTGATCCAGTCGATGTCTCTGCACGTTCTACTCGTTATTTCATGACATAAAAAGTGTTGTTAACATTTGGGATTGATGTAGGTTCTGGCTAATTATGGCTTATTATAAATTATAAATCTAACAAACCTGCATACGTAGTCTATTGATAATAACAAGAAGTGTAATTATATCGTGAGTTGTAAATTATTATGAGTAACATTTTCAATATCTACAGGTTAAAATAAAATCATTCTGTAATTCCTGTATGCAAATATTTCTTTATATTCTTCTTTATCAATTTTTATTGTTTATTTCAGTAACTTGAAGATAAAATGATATAAGCTTAATGAAATATATGTTCTTGTTATTTTATGTCTTTTTTCTCTTTAAGTTATTTATATAATAAATAACAAATAAAATGTTTATATATAATTTTTAATTATTATTTATATTTATATTTTTATTTATGTTTATTTTTTTTTATTATTTATGAATATATAGTTGAATTATGTCTAATTTTACATTTATCTCTCGAATTTCATAAATTATAGATGCATGAAATGCTAGATAAGTGAAACAGAGAGAAGCTTGATAGAGAAAGAGAGAGAGAGAGAGAGGCCACGTCGCTGCTTTTTTGTATGACGCTTTTTCTAGTTAATACAATAGCGCCAACTAGATCCATTTTAGAGCCGGCGGAACTACATGACCAAATTCACTTTTCGGTGGCACGGTCAAATGGCCGGTTGATGCATGTCCGCGCTAGATCCATAATTGTGTGGATCAAAAATGCGGAGAAATATTATGGATTTATTAATGCGATTTTTTATTAACTGCGCGTGATGTTTTGTTATTCTCGTACTACTAATAGGACGGCAATAATAAGTTATTATTGAAGAATTTTTATTTATCTATGCATATGAAATGAAATGAATTTTCTGAAATAAATAAATTTTATTTTTCATAATTATGTTGGAGGATGTCCCGAAATTAAATGTCAAAATTTTGGGAGCGTGTAAAAGATCGATAAACTAAGAAAAAAAGTCCTTAAGAGATTTGTTCGTTTTTGCTTTGTTTTGAAGAAAAAATCACAAAAAAACGAAACAAAAAAATTTTCACCGAAAAATTTAAGATAATAAAATTATTAGGTTTATCGAAAAATACCATGAGATAAAAG